>NW_019211454.1:927557-1165218 GCF_002443255.2 Varroa destructor | reverse complement strand
ATATATGGAGAAAATTTTTAAACTGATATATGAGAATAAAAAACGATTGAATTGGAAAGCAGTTTGCTATCGTTATTGTGGTGACCAAACATTCGCTTAATTTCGTCTCTTTCGAAATTTATTCATATTATGTACCCTCAGTTCAGCAATATATGTAAAAATATAATAGATAATAATAATAAAAGACTTCGAAAATGAATATTAGAGAATATAATAATATTAGAGAATAAACTAAAATAAGTAAATTAAAGTTAAAAAACATAATTAATGGGCGGGAATACCATGGTTTAATGATAGATGGCGCTTGGCAATTCCATAGACGGAAGTGGTTGTAAAATTTGAACGTTGCTTTAACAAAAATATCGACTATTATGCCTTGTCTTATCTTTCACCTTTTTTTGTTAACCTAGAAAATTTAGCGAAAAACCTATTTTGTTTATATATAATAAATTATAAATAATAAAAAATAAATAAAAAAATTAAAACAAATTAAATAAAAATAAAAATATATATATATATATATATATATAGTAGGTTAAAAAAAAGATGAAAGATAAGACAAGTTACTGGAAATTTTTCATTTAAGAAGTATACAAAATATAAAGAAGGGATGGGAGTACATGGGCTATGTACTATAGGTCTACTAATACTTGGTATAATGTTATTTTTAGTCGAACAGAAAATGGTTTTGTTTTCGCGGCTCACTACTGACGAACAGCCTACCACCGGCGAAAACTTTTTGTAACTAATCTTTTTAATTAATAAAAATAAATGACCTACCTCCCATAATACTTGGACAATCAGTGGATTCATCCGATTCAAAGGAACCAATGTTCGGACTTCTGCTTTTTGTTTTGAACCGGTAATTTTTCAACCCCAACGGCGTAATTGATTTAAACAGGTGTAGCTGACAATCCCATTGGCGTTATACGTGGCGAAAAATTTTTTGTTACTGGTTTGTAGAGTTCTCCAAGTTACCGAAGCAATATAAAGTCTAGCATTGTCATGCCGTAAGATAATTATGCGCTATGTACCTGCCCAAACCACTGACCCAATGAGCTATGCAAAATAGCAATCTGCGTTCACTGTTTCACCGCGTTTTAAAAGCCTGAAATATACAGTTGCCCTTCTATGTACCACCAAGGCGATGTTGGCAGCAGTACTTTCACCAGTTTTTTTTTATTATCGTGCACAATAGCCATTATCCTAATTATAGCAACAGAAAAGGTCATTAAAAATTCGGACACATCACCGTTCAGTTTTTTAGTCGTATGGAAATCCGCTACCCAAATAAAATATAAATATTGCAGAAGTTGCAGAGGAATGGAGCAGAGAAGAAACGATCTAAGACTAAAATAAAAACTTAGAAAAATTAACATGAGACCATAACATTTTACTTTAAAATCTATTTCCTATTAATCACACACGCTGATGAACTTTAAAATTTTATAGTAGTTTAAACACTGAGTTCAAATTTTTCATAAAATCTATTTTTATAATATATAATATGCAATTATGCCAGCTTTATCGTTTCAAAGATCTATACAACTTTAGCGTGAGAATGTTTCTCATATTTTCAATAGTGGCAAAAAAGTTTCGCCCAATTTGCATTAAATTCTATGGAACAAAAATTACAATGGCCTTTTTTTACAACGTATCCAGCCCATATGCCGAAATCACAGTGCGATCACAAACGAAAACACGCGCAATATGCAAAAAAGAAGCTCAACATTGAATCACTTTCACCTGCTAAATTGGTTATCTGTGGTACTACTTGTGTTTGATAGCCGCTATATGCCGTAAGTCTATTACGTCGAACTGTAAACACTAGGGTGTATAATAAGAACAAATAATACTTTCTTTGGAGCTCGTACAATTTAAAACGGTTTTTTAAAGAAAAAAAAAGTTAAGATCGACATTAAGGTACTAGAAAGGTTAGTACTTTCGACAGACGCATACCTCTGCTATTTTTTATGCATTTATATGCATTTTTTAGCATCATCCGTATTTTCTCATTTTAATGACTATAAGATTAGCCAGAGTTCGTTCAGTTTTTTTATATAGTACCTATATAGTGGTAAATTGCATTATAAGACAGAAGAAAAGATAGTACTTTATTTACATTCTTGCAATTTTTGAAACTATGTTTTTATTTCTCAAATTGGCTATAACGATGAATCTTAAAGGCCTTTTCACTAAAATATGTTGGACAAATGGGATTAATAAGATCGACCCTTGGGTATTGCGTGTATAATCATCTTGTACATTATACTTAGATGTGAAGATTTATTTATTTCCCAACTTCAACATATATTTGCTAATGACGTTGCCTTTTCGTTTCAATCACTGCAAGTATTGTATACCACGTGAAAGCCTCTGAAATGACGGCTCTAATAATATGCCACCGTTTTCGTATTCTTTTCTATATAAGCTTGACTGATTATTTTGTACTAGTTTTGATGCCTTTTCTGAGACAAAAATTGTTTTGTCAGTATGATTTCGGTTGGGTCGCTGCATTTTTAATTTGTAGGGAACCCAGTCGTGAGCGCAAAAATACTGCAACTGATTAGTGGATCGTGGCGATTAAGAAATTATATAAGTTTCTGGGAATTGGCTATAACTTCCCAAGTTTCAACTTCACAAGAACTAGACCACTAGCCATAGAAGCTGGGATATCCTTTGGCGGCCTACCGCAACAATAAATAGGATCAAGCATCTTCCAGTTCGGTATGTGCACCACATGGTATAAGTGCATCTCGAACAAAAAAACCTACTACGGTGATGCAGTTTTAGTGCGATTGTCTAAGAAGATGAACCAAATTAATATTCTTAATGTCATGTTTGCATAAAATTATGACCCAAACAATCGAGCAAAGCAAATATAAAGATGACTCCATAGATCCAGGGCTCTCTGTCAGGTGAGTGCTTCTGAAAGCCATGAGTCACTAAAGTGAAAGAACTTCAGCAAGATTTCGCCAGGAAAAAGCTTTTCGCTTGTATTTAGCCATGGGTGGAATGTGCTTTTAGTATTGTTGAATCAGTTAGTGAAGCCGAGCTATTTAACAAATTCAAGGACTTGATTTATTCCTAAATGGAATAAGGTAGAACAAGGTTATTTTGGTGTTGGATATGTTACATACGTTGCTTATTTTTATTACTTAAGTATTGGAGTCAACGTTTCCGAGGCCAATGCACTTGTAGTAATTGTACTACCGTATCCGATTTTATATAATCGATGCTTTATTTGAAGGCATCGACGATGCGTTCCGTTACGTTACCTGTCGCCGCTTAAAGCATGGAAACGATTGAAATTAAGAATACGGCAGCGTTCTCTTTGATTTGCCAATACCTAGTCTGATCTCTCCTTGAAAAGCGGCACAGAATGGCACATGCTCCACGTATGGCGATTTTATCCTTCAGGCAGGTTTCCTTTAAGGTGGTGGTAAGATTTAGTTCCGTAAGTCGCCTCTGAAATACACTATACGTGTATCCATTTGTTTTGTATTCCGTTTGTCAGAAACCTATTTTTCATTCATTTTTTTCGTCTTTTGAAATTTTCCATACCATTTCATGTTGTGCTTAAAGAAAGCCTTTATAGGGCCGAGAGGAACCGCATCGCCCATGCTTTGTTGTACTCAAAAGTTTCGATGATAACTACCTATAGATTTTTCGTTTAAGGTACTAAGACGTAGTTGACTATTCCGTCCCATTTCAACCCCCTAAAATGCATCCTTGGAATGATTGCATTAGTATGATCTACTGTTTTGCTGAAGGCTTCCTTGCCAACGAAATTGTACCTTAACTCAAGAACCACATCAAAGTATGCCAACGTGTTTATTTAGTTACTATAAAACATTACGACACGGGATTCAGTTATTTGAATGAAGATAGCCTTTTGCACCTTGTTGCTTCGGGAATATTTTCCCTTTTAAAATTTTATAAAGGTGGAAGTAAGTAGTACTAGATCAGGGCAAAAATGCACTTTGAACGCGTACTCTTGTTTTATTTTTGACGGTGTGATTCTTTCAAAATATGAACTTCGTTAGGTAGCTTTATTTTTTCTTTCTATTTGCGTGTTTTTGTTGTATCCGACTTTTCAGGATTATGGATGTGGATATTCTAGGGGTGTCGGTACTAGCTCATGTGCACTCTGAGAAAAGTCGTTTTCCCCTGAAACTCTAAACTGACCATTTGCATGTTTTCTGTGAAAGCCAATTTGAAAATTTAAAATTTTGCTTTAAATTTTTTTTACAATAGCACTTGCAATGAATGCTTTAAACATTCGGAATTATATGTTCATACCTTGCGCTGAAATTTACTGAATATAGTTCAAGCCTTAACATTTTTGTTGAATTGAAAATGCTGTAAAATGCCTATTTCAAGAACGAATTTTATATCACAATGAGATCAACTTTAATAAAAACACACAGTTCTGCTTATTTTCAACATCAACGACTTTGTCATAATTATTATCGGTTTTTTTTTTACCGGCATGCCACACATACCATACTGAACACCTGGGAGTTCTCTAAAAGAAACTAATACACGTGTCGTACATAGTTCTACTCAAAGTGTAGGTGTCTGTGGCTCTACCTAGTTTGAATTTTGGAGTTCCGTGCTGGAACGTTGTCTCATCATCGACAGCTTTTTCACTTCCTAGATTTTCTGAGTTACTAACAGCACATTGCCAGTAGTATTTTCACCAGTTTCCTTAGTCCCTAAGGCCAAAATATTCAGCAGATGCACTAATCCATCGAGCACCTAAAGTTGTTTGAATAAAATCAGATTTCAGCTCCGGAAACGCACCATCAGGTCACGTTTGGGCTGAGTTTTAACTTACTACCTTCCTGTTGTCAAACGATACGGTTAGATTTATTCCCAAAACCGTTATTACTAATATTCAATACATTACGTACAAGATACTTGAAAAGTCACTCGATGGGCACTGCTAAGTTAGCAAACACTATATTGCTCCTGTACCATCTGAAATCCTATACATATCTATTAACCTGCATGTGTCTGATCGATCGCAGTAGCGATACTCTACGACGCATGAGACACGAGGCTGGGCCCGCTAGCCACAATGTCTCTTGAACCCTTCTGTGTCTTCGACACAAGAAAATGTCAGCGCAAGTGGAAGCGTCGGTAACAGGACAATCGAGAGGTGTGCATTACGGCCAAAATCAACGAAGCGTAAAGCGACTTGAAAGGTGTAAAAGCGGGTCGAAGAACGAAGAGCTAGATGTCAGCGCGAATAAAAGCGTGAAGGGAAAGAATGGGAATTGGGAAAGGGGCAACCTCCAGTTCCTGTCCCGACGCTGCTACGCCTCATGCCCGATACAGGGAACAAACATGCATGGCATACTAGACCATGATTTGAAGACGTATATTTTTCGTTCAAGATACCAGTTCCTAATAATGGTTAAAAGCAACTGATGAAAACCAGATATATGGAGTTTTTTGTCTTTTTTAATTCGACTTGCCAGATGTCGGCGCTTTTTTACGCCATAAATTACGCACACTGATCAGTGTTGTCCACGAATATTGTGGGACAGGCTTGAAAATGTAATTCCGAAGGGAAAGTGTAGAATGTAAATAGGTACCTACCCAAGTCGAGAACGATTGGTAAGAAAAATCAAGTTTGCTCCCACCATGAGTTGATTTCAAAAATAATAATAGCGTTTATAGATGAACGACTTGCTGTTTTGAAGAAAGGTATGCGAATAACTGTCGTTATTTAGGAGACGCGCAAAGAAGGTATTAATATTTGACTTTGTTTGTAATATTAGAGGCATAGGGGCTCATATGTACATGCGTTGACATCTATATTTAAGCAACTCCCAAAGCTTAAAAAAGATCATATTCGAAAAATTTGTTCCTCTTTACTGATATTTTCTGTAACATGCATTGTGTGTTCCATAGAATTTCTAGCCTATTATTCACTACTATTGGAATATGTTCGTACAATCAAATCAAGCTATTTGTAAGTACGTTGCCGTTTATTTGCAGCCTATCGTTAGGCAATATAGGAGGTCGTGTATCGTATTCCCGTAAAACCCAAAGTTGGTACGTAATAGTTTGACTATAAAACGTTTGTTTTATTGCAGATCGCTACCGGCACGTTCACCGTAAATTAAAGCTGTTATTAATATATTATCTAGCGCAGGCAAAAATGTTTTCCATTTACTTTTAAGCTAAATTGAAGGTTATTTACCAATGCGTCCTCGCATATTGCAATTCACTCTGGCTGGATTGAGCATTCCATTCCTGAAGCAAGGGGCCTCAGTGCAGTGAGCGTGTACTCATTTGCGTTTCGAAGTTACGCTTAACGGCACGACGAAGAGTGAAGCCATTTCCTTAAAGTGGACGTGCGCATCTCCGCTAACGCGATCGTCTTTTGCTAAGGGAATGAGAAGGGAACGTGTTGCGCCGTCGAAAAGTGTTGCATATACTTCACTTGAAACGATTTTGCAACAGCGTAGAAGGTTGTCGATGCATGACGAACCGAAACGAGGCAACGACGAAGCATCTAGTTCGAAAATTGCAAACTGAGGAAGCTGCCTAACTTTTTTCTTTCTAAGAAAATACTCAGTCATTGGATTGCTTTGTCTTTGAAATGATCTGAGATTCTATGGGTTTTTTTGACACGATTTACAATTGCATTTACTACATAAAGAGACACTGAACTTTTCACTAATATACACTTGTTAATTAACTTCGGTTTAAAATACTGATGAGTATCCCGAATTCCAATTTTTTTTAGTCACATAGAGCTGCGATGCAATTCAATATGTAATCAGATATAGCAACTCATAATATATATATCTAAATTTTCAATATTTATCTTAAAAACGCAGGATATTTATGTGCAACTACTACAGTGGATAGGTAATATTAGTACTGCTTTTATTGTAGGAAGTCGTATGTAAGGCTCTTACAAGCGAATATGGCGGACGAAATTTGGCTAGTAAATACTTCAGTCTCTTGGGAACATATGAGCAAAACCGGTTGAGTTAACTTCACACAAAGGAAAGGCATTTTGTAATATCGAAGATTAACGCCCCATGGTCCTTTTTTTCTCGAAGACCACAGCGCTGTGGAACTTCACCAGCAATTAATGAGGGCAGTAAGCAAGAAAGCCTTAAACGGAAGCACACCACGCAAATGATGAAAACGTTCGAAGAATGATGATTTAGGTGTTGAAGACCAGCAAGAAAGAGATCAGATGTCGAGACCCGAAAGACAGGAACGCATTGACGCAATCGAAAAGGCTTTTCATGAAAGCATATATTGGAATCTGTCGACCAAAATTAGCATTTAACATGTAACGTAGTGCAGAATTATAAGACAAAGACCTAAATGCAGACACTGAGTAAAATTGATCCCGGGCCAGTCAGAAATGCGTGTGGTGTATTCCACATGCAATTTGTGGAACTTCAATGAACAAAAAACCTATCTGAAACGTACGGCCACCATAGACGAGGCATAATCTTTACCGTCAGCCAGAGACGCACCAAGCGAGACCACGGCTTCGCTCTGGACGAAAAACGAGTTGGATGGCAGTGTCAAGTAGATTCGGATCTACGGCAAACGTAATACTTGCAATGGACATCAGAGACATCTGATACTCGCCGAAATAATCTATGCAGTCCGCTATCTGAAGTTCCTTGAAAGACTCATAAGCCGTTCGCAAGGCAATCGAAAGCACAGTCTGGCTACTTGACGAAAAAATATCCAACGTTGGCGCCGTCAACCTGTTTATTTTGCCGATTTCCGTGTGATTACAGAACTTTCCATGCCCTAAAACGGGCAGCTAACCAACAAGTGTATCTCACTGTTTCGAGAAGCCATAAACATAAGCATATGGCTACCTAGAAACTATCAGAGCGCTGGAACATGTGTATACCTCTAACACATATTAAAAATTTACTAGTTACTTACTTTTAAAATCCGCCGGATTCGCTTGTAATAGCCTAGTGTACACGTTGTAGGCATCAGACATGGGCTAAGTCCTCCAAGAAGTAGTTATGTCAGTGAGTGAGATACGTTTTCATTGCGCTAAAGTGAGGCACAATATGTTTGTATCAATCTCTGTTTTTAATAGCAGCTGCATGAATATGAGAGCGGCAACGATCACTGATCTTCAAAGCGATGCTGTAAAAATGAGCTGACACCCGGTGCTTAAGCACAACATCTATTTATTGTCAAATACAGAAATATCATTGAGCTTTATTATATAGTAATGTTACTGTTACAAAGTATATCTCATAATAAACAAACGCAAATTACTACATATTTGTTGTATACGCCTTTCTCTGTTAGATATTTAAATCCAGCGCTTCTGTTTTTTGGCCAATTGAATCTTTCTATTCCTGATAACATATTTGTGACCATGGCAAGGAGACTAAATGTTTCAACTTGGTGAATAATTGGCGTAAAATATATAGTATCACACTGTTGAATGTGCAGAAGCAAGGTACTTATTTTGTTACATTCAGGAAAAAAAATTGCTGATTTATAGAGCTAGACATATATCGTGCCCCCGTAGTGGTATCAATTCAAGCATCGGACGTTCCGAAAAACGTCAGGCCGAGCACGAAAAGGTTCAAATTCGGGACACGCCTAAGAGAAACAGCAAGCTATACATGTGCATAGAAAGATTAAATAAAGTAAACAACACTCTTGTGCGGAACGGATTTAACAAGGAACTGAAAATAATAAGGCCCATTGAATTACTAGTAAAAAAAATTTAGACTCAGCAGGCACTAGTTGGATAATATACCTTAAATAACTAACTCAAATGACTTTAGTATAGCAAATTGTTTATTTTCGATTTTTAAATAGAGATGCAAATCCAAATAGGATTACTCTTAAGACCTTCCGATGTAAAAGTGCTTTTAGTAATAAGTTTGTTAGGTTAATTTGAGATGTGCTACTAACGGATCACTAGGCAGTATTCAATGGTGCAACATTTTTTACATTATGAAACACACGAAATTGTTAATGGGAACAAACGTCTATGTGCGGTACGTGCGGGTAATGACACGGGCCGGCAAGTTTTATGATTTAAAGTTGACTTATATTCTACTTGGTTCTACTCTTTCACTGAAATTAATTAGTTAAAATAAGTATGATTGAACTTGTCTGATGCCGTCTCATAACTTATATATTGTGATACATTCATACTATTAGATTATATATATATATATTAATATAATATATATATATAATATATATAATATATATATTAATTAGAGTGTACACAGTCGCTGTTTGGAAACCCCGTGACAAGTAACGACCAGGCCATGTTTTAAATCCTGAGTGAAAAGTTGCTCGATGATGATGCGGACGTGCGCTCGCGCTCGACCAGGGACAAACGTCGTCCCTTTTCTAGTCCTTCCTTATATATATGGAGCAATCCATTTGGTATCCGGGAGCTTGCTCTTAATCGTATTTTGCTCTCTGGGTATAAGTAAAGTAGCTACCAATGGGGAGAGAAAGCAGACAAGGTTTATTTTTTTTAATTTTTTTATTTTACAAGAAGTAAATTTAGTTTATTTATAACGTCTTCTGACGAATGTAATTGAAGTGAAGAATTAATACTATTATGTATATATTTATGGGTCAGGAGCGCTTGTAAAGCTGAAATGTGAGATTGTTATTGATGCAGCTTGTTTGAATATTAAAAAAACGCCACAGTGCCTCTGCCATTATCATGGTACGCTGAAGAATGGGTGTGTGAATTCCGATTGCTTTAGGTACGTCGAGTTCATACAGCATTGCTCAAGTGATATGTCCCTTTTCAGTAAGGTAAGTCAAAACATTTTTTTTTTTAAAAAAGTATTTTAAACTCTAATGCTACTTTGTTGAAATTACTTTTTGAGGTAACAAGAATATTGTTTTATCTGAAAAATGACAGTATCTTATATTTGACCACAAAACAAAACCCTTATAAGCGCGAATTTTATGTGAAAACCGTGTCATCATTTTACAGACGATTTCTTTTATCAATCTGAATAAAGAAATGCTCTTTTATAGCCACTATTATGAAATTTGGTACCAACGAACACATAACGTCAGAGCCCTCTAACAATCGAGTTAAATGAAACCGTCGATGAGCGCTTCTGAGTTGCTAAAGTCAGGTTGCAAGGCAGCATTATTTCCTTTGACGTCAATTAAAGCTCTACTCAGACTGCCAGGATGTCAGATCAGTCTCCCCCGTTCTCATTTCAAAGTCTGCGGTTAGGGGTGCTGCGTGTCAAAACGAACATGCGACGCCTGACTTTAACTGAATGATATTTTCCATGAATAAATTATGAAGCGTCTTTTGTAATGATTTAAACCCCGCCAGTGACACATGACAGGTGTGACGCTAGGACATATGACAAACAACCTTTTTAATGGAATTTCTTATCGTGGTCTTGCATTGGAGCAGTGAAATCTTTTCGAAATTTGTGTAAGTCCAGTTGATCAAACGCTTGGAAGACATGTGGTTTCATACCGTTACGTAGAGTGTCAGTGATTTTATATAAGTATAGATGCCTCGACATAGGAAAAACACACTCTATTCTCCTCTTGAGTACAAGTGTCGTCTGTGATTTTATTCGGTTTTTGCCTTTGCATAAGGTCAATCAAGGGTCACTTGGATCACTCTGGCGATATCGAAGCACACAGCACATAGATGCATCATAGGTTAACAAATACTTACAAAAGTTACTCATCCAATAACCGCTAACGATCTCTGTTATTCTATTAATAATGTCTATTAATAGACGATTGTTGCAATTCTTTATAAGGGACAATAATCCCAAGCTGGCATACCTAAATTTCCCTGTGACTTTTGACGAATTTTTAACGGGTCTTTTCTTTCAGCCCGCATTAGGCACAATGAGGTAAATCTGATATTTGTTCTATGGGTTGACCAACTACGAAAACAACCGTAAATTACCGTGTTTCGCTCGGCTTTGTCTGGGTAATTTAAATAGTATCCCTCTATAACATTGGTTTGTGTATTAAGCATAATACATACAAATACAGCATACAAATCGTTCGTCCTGAATTTTTTAGTTCCGTGGGAAAAATATCTTACTACCCTATCCTACCGAAAGAAAATTACTTGTCGACTACTTTTTCATCAACTGCATCACATGCGTACAAAGGATAGTTAGAGTTAAACAACATATGGAATTATATGTAACAGAAAAGATCAACCACGGCATTCTTTTAAATCATTTTAGCCCCGACGTTTCATATATGATAACCCACTGTGCCTACATTTCGGTGGATGTTTCTCTACTTACATATACCGGTAGCGCTCATATGAATGAAGTAGGCGATGTCGACAGCATACCGTGCTCTGCTTCAACACTCACACCTGTTGTGAGGTTGGAAGCCAACCTGAAACGTCACCTAAAAGCCAGGAAGGCATGAAAGTTGCGCTCAGGCCGCACCTTAGGCTTTATACACTAGGTCATTAGAGGGTCGTACATGTGATACTGCTATCATTGGGATCAATAGGCGCGCTAACTATTTGCTTCGAAAGAGACCATTAATTTTTCTACGACACAGCCAATCATTTCTTTTGGCATTTGTTGCCTTAGACACATCTTGAAAAGGAGCACAAAGAATTGACCAACAGTTTTGATTCAAGATTATCCTTCTAATGCTTAATCGTTTCTGCGATTTTCGCCTGAAGAACATAGGGCTTAAGTGATTAACAGTGATGACTGACACAAAGGCAAACAAATAATGATTTTTTCAACTCTATCTTGCCACTATGTATACTCAACGATCGTTTTAACAGGCATTTAATAATAGGGTTTTTTTAGGTCACGCGATGGATCTCCTTTGGCATATAGTGAGCTAATCCTGTGAGTTTTAATCGAGTGCCCATGCGCAAGTTAAGC
The DNA here is from genome assembly GCF_002443255.2 of Varroa destructor. Lineage (NCBI taxonomy): Eukaryota > Metazoa > Arthropoda > Arachnida > Mesostigmata > Varroidae > Varroa > Varroa destructor. Next base: position 1,153,312 of record NW_019211454.1, on the reverse strand, counting down.
TCGATTTCTTTTAATTTTTTTCGGTAATACAAGTTTTAGAATATATGGCTTGAAAGTTGTAAGCGACAGTGCTATCACTGAGCAATTATCGACCTATCTTTTTGCTGCGGTGCCGATAAAACTTTCGTGGGCAAGCTTCAGCTTGATTGCCAAACTTTGAGAAAAACACCCAGACATTTTCACTTCGCTTTAAAAAACTCGTCGTTGTTGAAAAAGTCTTGACATAAGCTCATAAGACGGGGACAGCTCACGCAGAGGTAACTGCAAGATTCTAGGAAGTGATGAAAAACAAGAACTATATAAACAAAAATATATCTAACATATGTTGTCAGTTACAACTTACGTTATATACATTATAGATGTGTTGTAATTGAAATGTATATGCATGTGCGGTTCCGTGAACTCGCATGACTAAATTTGGACGAGCAATAATTCATTAAAACGGGTCGCTGAACAATAAAGATGTTCCAACTTAAACGCTTAAAAATTCATTTTGTTCTTTATGTAATGGATATTGCAAGGACATGCTCGCTACTGTATAATGAACAGCAGGCCGACGACCTAAGTGGCCGTCAGGTCACGGAAAACCCTATGAGCTAGGCCAACAATTCGCTTAGCGAACAAAACTGTTTAGTGGCTTAAATATTCGACGGGAAAGATAGTGAACGAATAAATGGTCGCTGTATCCGGGCGAAGACAAAATCACTCAGCTATAATCCAGAAGTATGCGTAGTATTTCTTCACTATGGAGTAATTTTACTATTTATGACTATTGAGAGACTTTTCGCATGGGTCAGGCCAATATTAGCATATTTATTAGGATCTCACAAGATCAAGCAACGTCAGTATAATGGCATTCTGTACCAAACGCAACAGACGGCCGGGCGGATATTTGTGAAAGTCCGGTACGTTTAGCATGAAAATACTCTAGTAATCCAATTAATAGAGAAAGTATTAAGGAAAACTAGAGTACGCTCTAGTATTTTGTTGCAGTCAAAACTATGCAACATAAGAATTACGAAATCTGCCTATAAAATGTTGGTATAGAAAAGCTTATATGCTCCATGTGGAACTGTCTCCTTAGCTGAGTGTTAACTACCTGAGACCTTTCGTACGGCTCAAATATTTTTTACAAGGTTCTACTAGTATTTACAGATATTTTCTGTCGAGAACTAGAAGTAAAAAGATACATTTTGCTTGACAGATGCTCTTTTCACCTTTTAGTCAAACTAGTAAAATAGCGTAGGGCAAGTATGATATCACTTAGCTATAATTCAAGTATATGCAGGAAATATCGAGTTGTAGAGAGATTATTTTTTAATTGCTACCCTTAGCAATGATTCATCAAGGAGTGTAAACTGTAGATAATAGCTAGTTATGTAAATCTGAATATAAAACCTTAAATTCAGACGAAGTCATGCTCCAGCCAATTGAACATCAAGATTAAAGCCATACAGCTGGCCTAATAAACAACTTTGGTTTTGTGACGTTTATGCAAAGTAATTAAGGGACGATTACCTTTGTATGATTGCAAAAGATGTACTTTTTTAATGGTTTTCTAATGAATGCGTTCGCTGCAAAGTAACTATTGAAGACTTACCCAGTTGGTACAACAATCGTTTCGCTCGAGTCATCTATACGTAATCTAAATCCCCTTTTCGCCTTAAGTACGAACCCCCATTATTTATGGGATACATGTACGGAAAGCAAAAAGTTTCTTACGTCTTACAAGAGTTTGAATCTCGTCGTATTTGTCTATTACCTATCTATCAATTTCGCAAAATGATTGATATCTTTCATTACGCAAACATTTGCTTACTGACGTTATAAAATAATGATGTATGGCTGCTTAACAAATCACCACATATTTGCTTATAATGTAACAATAGCTATAATAAGTTACTATGTAGTAACATCCCCAGAGTAGGTCTTTGGTTAACACGAGCAAAAATCGGTTACAAGCTATCTTCCTCCACGCGACTCGCTGTCGCGTACTCTGGCTACAAAACATTTTCCCACAGCCCTTTGAAGGCTGCAAGTAGTAAGTCACGGGGTCTAAACGAGTCTGCCCGTTGTATCGGTAACTCGTACTCAGCTATACAAGCCCATTAACGCTTGCACCGAATTGGCGTTTACCAGCTTCAGCAATCAATAGATGTATTCATATAGAACTATTTCGATATGAATTATATAATATATATGAATACTTCTATAGCTGGAAAATGCCATATCTGCAACTAGTCCCTCATTGTTTCCGTGCCATCTGCTGCCTACAGGTAAAAGGATTCTTTCGCAAAGGCCTTTCATAGCCATAAAATTTACTTCATTTTCGGTCAGATCACTGTGCCAATATGTACACGCATTGGGTAATTTCTTTGTCTATTATTACTTCGTTAGAATATTCTTATAGATTACTGCGTTGCAATACATGTATTCTATAAGCCTATTGGCCTGCGAAATTTGGTGGGTTTAAAAGTTCGTGGTTTAGGTTACGGTAAATCGCCTACTTCGAAGGATATACTGGAATTCTCACAGAATTTATCTCCGTGCTCGTAAATATCATAAGATTGAAGTATAGTAGACGAGAAAAGCTCATAATAATTCAAAGACCAAAAAAAAGGACGCAAAGATTATCTTTTAAAAGGAAAGGTGTGAAACTTCCATATGTCGAAACCGTGGTATAGCGTGTACGCATTGTACATAAAATAATTATAAAAATAGCTATAATTAAGCACTGGATAATAGCGAAGAAAAGCTTTGAAAAAAACCATCTGTTTGAAAATAGGGCCCCGAAAACGTCACGTATCAGAAACGTACCGCAATAATAGAAGTTAGTTTCAAGTGGATGTATATATCGTCCGATCTTTAGTAGGACTGATCAAAAGCGGATAAAAGTGCACTTTCCGAGTTCCATAGCCTGTTTAGGCGCATGCTTTACGTTGGCTGTCACATATTTGGCCTAAGCCCCGCCTGCTGCGGAAAGGGAAGATGATAGGGAGGGATCCGGACATCCGGCGAGCGAGGGCAGCCTGAAGACAACGAAATAGCGGAACGAGGTGAAACCGCGCGTAATCTATCCGGCGACGTGGTTCCTCAACTTCAATAACGAGATTCGGCTTTCAAAGTTCTCTGTTTAACATCTAATCCAGCCGGAAGTCTACGATTTCAGACTCGATGCCCTGCTGAGCTGCTTGAGATTTCAAAAATTGAAGTCTGCATCTAATGTATTGCTAGTTTACAACTAAATCTGCCTAAATGAACACAGGAACTCTGCTCAAGTGCACTGTAATATAATGGACCTTCAACCAAATCATACACTTATTCATTACTGGTAAATCGTAGATATCTGATACAAATTCTATCTCTGGCGATTCGGATCGAATTTGACTAATGCGAGAACACATTCGGTGTTTCGCAACGGAGTACATTTTCTCTCATCATACTCAGCTTAACACTAAGTTGAAAAGAAGGTGCAAGAAGAAATTCTTGCAGGATGCAAACCGAGAGCAATAGAGTGTACCAGTGCGACCGGTGCGAATACCGTTGCAACTTTCGTCAGAACTTAAGGCGACACCGGAAGACACACGAGGCCAAAAGTGTACATTGTGAACACTGCCCTTATATTTGTCGTTTACCTCAACACCTTCGTCGTCATCTGAAATTGGTGCATAGTTTCAATCCGGATCAGGCGACAGGCCCGCTCTTCGTATGCGCTACTTGTCCATTTGCGACTGGTAGTGCTAAAGCAATGGGCATTCATTGCACGCGACTTCATGATGATCCAAAGCCCTGGCGTTGTTCACGTTGCGAGTATCGAGCTCGTTCCCGCTGTATTGTGCGATACCACGAGGAGCAAGTAAGTACGGTGAGATCCGGATAAATGTCAAGGCGTTCTGTCTCAACACGACAATTCCATAGATTTGTTAGATAGCTGTGCTTTATAAATGAGCTTAGTACTTCCCGCACATGTTATTCTCGCCATAGTTTTTTTCTCATTAATCTCACGCATAGAAAATCATAAAAATGTTGGCGTTTTTTTCGAAACAGTTGGACTTTTCATACATATGTAAACTAGTATTCGCTGCAAGTTAAATAATACCGTGGATAGCAAAAATAGATAGGATAAGGCATAGGCATGAATAAAGTGGTTGGCATTACAAATCCTTTCTTCCTCCTCCCTCTACAGGAGTGATTCGAACCATATAGCTCGCAGCACACAGTAATGAAATTGCAATATCTCGAAAACTGTCTACTGTCTCACGATACAATGGAGCACTTTGAACTTCCTAGAAAGCGAAGTATAAAACAAGCGCTTCTATTTTTAGAGAACGAAAGATAAGACGACTAATTATTCGTATTGCTTAAGACACTTTGGCAATATACGTGGGTATTTCACTATTTCGCTGGCTGTACATTCACGATTTTCTTATACTTCACGCTACTACTTCGTGCGTAAGGTGAGCCAAATGAAGACACGCATAATACCGAAATTCATTGAACAGCTAAACAACAGCGTATCAACATTGCTTCGAAGAAATCGACTCATGTTTCCAAGCGTATGGTAGAATGATTTAATCAAGTACGCATTTTTTAGTCATTGGATGAAATGAGGCAATGACAATAATTGTCACAAGTGTAGATCAATGCTGTCCAAAAGCTATCTGCGACCCGCTCATCGACAGAGTTTCTTTATGGCCTTGTCGGATTGCCTCTGCCATCATTAAATCTAAGATACTGTGTAACTGTCAAGCGCCGTAGTTTTGTAGTGTTGGTTGCTCAATGATGGAGTCTCCCGTTAATAGCTGCAGATTCGCACGACCGTTCAGGTTGCTGTCGTAGCCGTAACCGTTCAAGTAATTCGTATACCCGCTGCAGGTGCACGAACGGCGGAGACCTTTCCGCTGCGAAACGTGCGGATTGGCGGTCGTTAGCAGACGCGTCTTAGCCATACATCGGGTCGTACATTCGCCGGACCCCACTCCATACCGATGTGACCGGTAAGCGTATCGAACATTTGAATGGACACTTATATTTAGATGCTTTCCGTAAAGTGCATAAAACTCTAGGTGATTTCCTTTCGTATGGGGCGTATTTACTTTATCTGAACGAAAAAAAAAAGTAGAGCAAAAATCTTTCTTAGAAGTTGGTAGCTGCGAATGATTTTTTTAAAATATCTTGTATTATTTAATATTTTTTTGATAATAGTACGCAATTTAGATTGTGGCCCGAATCAAACATGTAGTTTTGTAACGCCAAGAACTAGAACAGGTTACATTTTTGTTAATCTAAGGGGAGCTAGAATTCAAAGGTAAACATTAAAACGGGTTAATGTGCAACTAGTTCTACTTTTGCTATGCCCAATTGTACATTTTTGAAGTCAATCAATTCGGTTTATCTGAATGCTTTTATCACATCAAATCTGTAGTACCAAATTAGACTCTTTTACGTATAACGAGGATCTCTAGGGCCGACTTCAACTTCGGCATTTTCTGATGTATGTGAACTGGTATTTTGCTTTCATTTTCTACATAAATCTCAGGTTTTTTAAATTCTGCCGGGCAGGTTTTTCACATATACGTGAAATTCTGTATTTAGTATTAGAGTGAATCAATATTCGATTTTAGTGTTTTGTTTATGCGGGTCTGTGTACCATATTACTGCTTGCCTCATGTACGTAACAGGCTTCTGCTGAGTGCAATGTAATACAGCTGAGAGACTTTCCTTCTCGCCGTTTTTTCCACGCTCGTGCACCGAGGCCGCTCACTTCATCATGTTTGCACAACCATCAGTGTTGTATATCCACTTTTTGATATCAACATATAACAATGTACCGAAGCACCGGAAAAAATGGGTTTCTCTGTTAGTAGTTACAGGTACCAAGAGTAGAAGTTGTTTTAGACTTTGCCGATGGGTGCGTCATATAAAAATACTCGGACATGCAAGGCATCAGAAATAGCAAAAAAAAACACAAAAGAAGAAATACGTATGTCATTTAGGAACAAGTTCTGCAGCGCTTATTTAATCTATTCGAATGCATTTTTGTAAAAACAAGCACCAACATATTGAAGTCGAGTTCAGGCTTCGTAATTTAAGGTGGTTCTTCTCATAATTTTCACGAATCATAGCATCTAAATATATTATGTGCAACAAAGCAAGGAAAGTAGTGGTGTTTCTTTCATTCGCTAGCCAATAAAGGGCATATTAAAATTTCCATCCGGAAGGGCTGCATTAATGAGTTGTCTCACCTCTAAGACGATTTGCGGAAGGGGTAGAATCGTCAGATTTAATCAAATTGGTCGACTAAATTAACTAGGCGTTTTGATAATGCGATTCGGCATTATAGTAGACCTCGGGCCAGGTAATAAATGTAACGTATTGTAAAATGTTTTTCTAAGCACATTCAACAATAGCAAAAACTAAAGTTTGAATAAATAGTAATGTTTTTGCAGGCTGGATAGTGTGAAATAACTTTAAATATATCGTTATGATAACTAATGATATGTTGCATTGTGAAGTTGACCTACCCATGCGAGTGTCGAGAAATCCACGTAAGACGTGATTTCTATTGTAATTTCAATTTCAGATGTGCGTACGCTACCCGCTTTCTAAGCAACTTGACCAAGCACATGATTGTGCATACTGACGCAAAGCCTTTTGAGTGCTCCACCTGTAACATGCGGTTTGCACGAAAGGCCAACTTAAAAACGCACGTTAACAAGGCACATCGTCTTCTTGATGTATCATTAGCTTTTCATCCGAGTAATAACGACCTTCTAGAGCATAACATTGATGCGATCCTATCTGAGGAGGCAAGTACGTTCAAAGAGGACCTAAATGTCGGCCGAATAAACGGTGTACAGCAAACTTTACGACAAAAGGCAATCAATAAAATTTTGAAAAGCGTACCGGGAATAACAGTTCCCGTACAAGCTCTTGCAGGCGAGTCTGGAATTGAGAAAATGTTTGAATCTACAAGAAACTGCGGAGTGATTTTACAGACTGAGGAAGTCGATGAGATCGTATTAGACAATCCCACACAGCTGAAGACCGTCATTGACGTTCTAGGCACAGTTACGGAGAGGGCAGTAGTGCAACTGCCAGCGATGGCATTGGTTTCGATAATGATTAATGGCGAGATTAGTTGCGTATCATAAGATTCGGACATATCGACCCCACAAGATACCGAGGGTGGCAGCGTCGGTGAAGGAATCTGCCAAGATGACCTTCGTTTATCACGAACAGACTATTGTTCCCGAAGTTGCGAGAGCGACTGCTTCCTGTATTGCCTACCTAATCTATATGTAAGTCCTTCTAGAAGCATCTGACACACGAACAATCGCGACCTAAATTAATGATTAGGTCCTGTGCTGGTAGGCACTGCTAATTACTTGTAATAGCTGAAAAAAGATTATCCGAAATAAAGCGAGATCTGATGCAACTCTTACTTAAAATATAAATTCAATCGTTTTTTTCTGGCGAGACGCTTAACACACGTTCGTTTTTATTCGAATCTGCTCAATTGCCTCAACGGTACGTATAGTGAGGCGCTCTTGAGTTGGTTACGGCAGACAACTAGGCGCTATTAACTGAGAAGCTCGGTAATGGTACTCAAAGCATAGCTACCAAAAATATCAGGAAGATGAAACTGTTCCGTATTCTCAAACGAAATGTTTTGAAAGTTGGAAATAACGCGAGTAGCTTGGCAGCTTTTTAGATGTTTATGTGATTACGATTTCAAACACTTGACAGAATACCGCTGTTATCAATCACAAGATTCAGTCGTATTATTGCGATTCATTACTTCGCTGTAGGATAAACAACAAGAAACATATATTTAAAACTAAAGCTTTTTACCGCGTTTGCATTTTCACCGCCTGGATTTTTATCCAATAGATTTTGATGAGCTCATAATTATTACTTGGCAATGACAGTTTCATGACACGAAGTCAGTATTGTTTGGTGAAGAGTTAAAGGCCATAAAAGGTATTCATACCTTGCCCACACCTGACGTCCCGGTTGTGGTTCAAACGGTGATAGTACCGATGTTATAAGCACGTTCTGCACAGACAAAATATTCGAATCCGGAGATATGCTCAAGGATCCCCATGTTGACTTTCCTGACATAAAAGTTCTAAGCTATGGTTTTTCGAATGCGACTCATAAATTGATTATATAGTGCCTTTGAAGCGATACCGATAAGGCAGAAAGCAGAAGAACTTTGTTTGCACACCAGCCGTAAATCATATGGTTACTATGAATTTGCGTGTGATGGTCACGGAGAGAGGAATGTTGGCAGCATGCTAACAGTTGCAAATCAACACTCGTAAGGGAGTTCCGTTAGCAAATAAAGAAAATTATAAGACGATTTAACTTGAAAGCCGGCGAAGTAAAGAAAAACAATGGACATTTGTTCATGGACATCGAGCAGATTATTTGAAAAGTAAAGGGAGCTTAGATACAATGACCCTGCGCGTTTTCGGTACACTCTGTGCTTTAAGATATATAATCATAATAACAAAAAAATATGTGTGAAACGGTAGATTAGCACAAAAATATAGTTCTGTGCCTGTTTCGATGAAATCGGTGTTTTCATTATGTCAATGTTACAGTTTCGCATTGGTCTACGATATAATATAATTTTGACAGCGTAGGTAATTGTTAAATCCAAATGTTGTTAGTAATATTATCATTTTTGTTATGACCTACCCTTCACGAACGGTACAAACTAGTTATCGCGGAAGCAGAACGTAGAGTGCGCGACAAAGACTTCTACCAAATCGTTAATACACGCATTTCTGTATTCCTTTAATTTAGAACCAGTAAAAAAGGTCTTGCCGCTTGGTACTCACCTAGAACTTCTGCGTGCTTTTTAAAATCCTTATATATATATATATATGTTTCGCTAAATCTGCTTGCGTCCATCCATGTATGTTTAAGGCTGTGCAAGACGTGGACTCCAGAATTAAGTTTATTCGATAGGGTTTTTTTTTTGTAGTTTTACGTCTTAGAGAAAACTGTATGACCCTTTGCATCAAAGAATTGCCGTAAGCAAAATACAATATAGTTATAGCGGACTATTGCTTTTACCCTCAAGCTTAACATATGTTTAAACGTTACTGGCGGGTAGAAAAATATGAATTTAGAATATTTTGAGAAAATTAATAGGTTTCCTTTGGGCGTATTATTGCAGCAGACTGCCCGCAGGCTAGGAGAGTAATATCGCGTTTAGTGCACAGCACTTGCCCGTTACTAAGGCTCACTTCCAGTGAATTGGCCATTGCATTGTTGATTAAGGAACGTATCTCCTGATTAAGGAACGTATCTCCTAAGTACATTTTCTTTAACACTATAAAATCGATTTAATCGAAAATAAAATCCGTAAACATCCACTATTCACTTCTATCAGGCTCTAAATTTTATCGGCTGGGTCTATACCAGACCCACCAGCGTATGAATTCACTTATATATATATATAAATAAAATAAAAGCTAATTTTCTTTTCGGTTCGCGTCGTCGTTACTTATGTGATGTTAGTGGTAGTTGCCGTTCCAGCTATCATTGATGGCCTATATATACATAGGTAACTAGAAAGTTTTTTAGTGATTCACTCATAATGACTGAGGCTATTTTAATTAAGCGCATAGTTGGTATTATGCATATATGCGATAAAGAAAACAATGCTTGTTCTTTTTTAACATGAATACAGTTCAGTGAGTGCACACTCCGATGAAAATACACGGTTCCCAACTTTTACATTACCAAACATAACCATGTATACAGGTACGATGCTGGGTAGCGTAGCGCCAGGCCGAACAACGCGGCAGCAGGTTGAACCAAACCAAGTAATTAAGCAGGTGGTGGACCGGGCAACAGTATCACATGGTGTACACCCAATGCCATCGATAGGCAACGCAGACAACTAGAACAGCTCCAAAGCTTGATTATAACAGTGGATAAAGTTGTCATGCTACAAATAGAACTACAGGCGAACATTAAGTTTTAGTAAAGTAGTTTGTTGACACGCTTCATAGTGTTGCCACCTTTTGCATGATATCATTGGCTTTAGAAACTTATCATCAAAGATATTCAAACGGTGCCTTAATACGCTTGAGACACAATTTTTCTCAATTGATTTGAGAGAAAAATTCTGATCGAACAAAGTTTATTCAGCTCTTTTTCCTTCTTGCTCTTTTTTCTCAGTTGAAAAGGTCATGGGATACACTACATCTGAAATCGCCGTAATTATTAAACTGACACATAACGAAATAAAAAAGCCAACAGTCTTTTTTAGCGTTTTTGACCATGACTACTGTTTTAACAGGTCCTCGAAATCACCCGGTCGATATGGCATCAAAAACTTTGCCAGGGTAGATATTACTGAATTTGTCTGGGGATTTCAACACAACCATGGAACCGTTTCTTAACCACTGAGGGCCTCATGTTTACGAGTAACATAGAGTTACTAAATTTAACATAGAAATTTTCTCTGCTAACTGCTTTATGCCTATTAGCTAACTCTGTATGATACCAGATATCGGTAAAAATTATCGATCTCAGCGTTTGTAATAAAAATAAGTTTCCAAATAGATCGTGTCGTGTTGAGCATTCGTGTAATGTTAAGGTATCTATCTGTTTAAGTAGATGTTTAGGAAGTATAAGATTCGCAATTCTAGTGAGCTCTGTTTAACAATGCTCCAGTTTGTTCTAGATCGATTGTAGACTAGATGTAGTACACTTTCTGTATAACGATCAGCCTAAATGAAGTAGTGAATCAAGACGCCAGCTAGATACACGCGAACGGTCTCGGAGTTTATGGTTGGATGCGAGGGATAATATCAATGTCGTATCGAACAGAGCATTTTTAAAGGAGCATTCAAATAATAAGCAATTCACTTGGTTTCTGTGTTACGCTTTCCTCGAGCCACTGGAAAGTATAGCATCAACGACAAATCGGGCGATAATCATCGACTCTGACAGAAAAGTGCCATTTCGCTGTCTTTAAGAGTGCCTTTCAGTTAAGCTTTTTCTTATCTTCTCATGAATTCATGAAAAATGTGCATGTTAATTTTTTAAAATCAAGAAAATTAATTGAATGCTAAACCAGACCGGATAGAGACAAGGACTTCATTGAAATAACTCCAGAAATCTTTATCAGAATTGGATTTTAATTTAGCTTCAAGTGAGAAAATGTAACGCCTAGCTATCATTTTCTATTCCCTTTAAGATTTACTGAGTTTTTGTTATCTACTTTATATTTCCATTATGGCAATATCGATAGAGCCTATAAATCCAAAGTGCGAATCGATCTCACGGAAGAATTGACATGAAGTTTAATATCATTAATCTATTAAGGGCTTTCGTCGCGGCATTCGCTAATTTTTTTTTCTATGAGCGCTAGAAGCAAACAAACTGCTTGCTTCTAGCGCTCGTGGAATTCTTCCCGTGGAGCAGATGAGTTCTCGCAGAGCTCATCAGTGTACGTCTTTTGTAATCGACTACGACGATTTTCGGCAATTGAAATGTCTTTTTTAGGGCTGATTTGTAAATTGCAGCTAACAGGCAAGTTGGATTGAAAAGGTATACTATCATGGAGCATTAATGGCATGATTGGCACAATTGAGACATCGCACATCTGAATGGACTCATAAACTCGTTGTTTTCTACTGTTAATTACTGAAAATAGCTAAAAGCTGATGATGATAATAAGACGCTTACGATATGTTACGACCAAAATTCAATGAAGTTATTTTAGAATGAAGTTATGCGTCCTTGTTCGTCGCTTATTCAATTAATGAAAATTAACTCTGCTGGATTACACAAAAATTTCTGAATCAAATTGCTTATTTTTCACCTTTAACAGGTCATATTGGATATGCTATATACTAAGGCATTAAGACGTGGTAAATTAATATGCTTTTCTCATCGAGAACATAAGGAAATGTAAACCTAATGTCATCAGCCAGTCGTTTCAGCTTAGGTCATCAATGCTTTACTAATCCACATAACATGCATTTTGGGAAATGGCCCTCAAAAATAAAAAAACTCACATTTTATTCCTTTAGCCTTTTTATGCAGTTAGCCTATATCTAATATAGGCTAACTGCATAAAAAGGTCTAGACGACCATTTGGTAGCTGATTCCCCTTTTTTTTTTCTTGTTTTTTTCAATACTCCATCCTTAAGGAAATATCATCAGCTTTGTTTTTTTTTTTTTTTTTTTTTTTGTTTCGATCATATCGACTGTTCCGAATTACTTCTATGGGCAGCTGACATTTCCAATAATACCAAGGTAGCAGAATTGGTTTCAGTTGTCGGTATGCAGATTTTTAAAGTTTTGCTAAACGTCTGCACAGAAGTGTATCTTATAAATGCCGTACATATTTGTGACGATGCCAAAAAAGATAGTTGTCTCTACTTAAAGAGTAATAGTCTTGGTTATATATATACACATGTTCGTGTGAGCTCTATGCAGAAAACAATTTGAAATATATCGTTTTTATTTACCTGTTAAAAGCGGAAAGATCCTCGTACGTAACTTAAAAACGCACTATACGTCTCCAAGACACTGCTTTGCTAAATGGATTGTCTCTGTTGACGCGCCATCGGACTTGCAGTATTGAAGAATAATACTTCGAAAGCCATCGGAGCAGAACTACGACGGGTCTATTCAGTACATTTTTAGTGCTTGCGTCACAATCGGTATCGAAGTTGTGCATCCAAATTTTTTGCTCGATATTGATTTTGGTTCACTATATTCTTTGCACAGTCGTCCCCCTGACTTTATAGTCCGGCCTTGTTGACATTAGGGCGAAAATACGTTATGAAGGATTAAACAAAAATAGAAAATTTAGTAATCATTTCGCGTAAAACGCAGTGTCATAGCTCGTAGGTACTCTAGCCGAAATACCCGATGTAGGCATTCTGACCATGATGTCACCTGATCTTAAAAATAAAAATGTAAGTAGTAGTAGTAGTAGTAGTAGTAGTAGTAGTAGTAGTAGTAGTAGTAGTAGTAGTAGTAGTAGTAGTAGTAGTAGTAGTAGTAGTAGTAGTAGTAGTAGTAGTAGTAGTAGTAGTAGTAGTAGTAGTAGTAGTAGTAGTAGTAGTAGTAGTAGTAGTAGTAGTAGTAGTAGTAGTAGTAGTAGTAGTAGTAGTAGTAGTAGTAGTAGTAGTAGTAGTAGTAGTAGTAGTAGTAGTAGTAGTAGTAGTAGTAGTAGTAGTAGTAGTAGTAGTAGTAGTAGTAGTAGTAGTAGTAGTAGTAGTAGTAGTAGTAGTAGTAGTAGTAGTAGTAGTAGTAGTAGTAGTAGTAGTAGTAGTAGTAGTAGTAGTAGTAGTAGTAGTAGTAGTAGTAGTAGTAGTAGTAGTAGTAGTAGTAGTAGTAGTAGTAGTAGTAGTAGTAGTAGTAGTAGTAGTAGTAGTAGTAGTAGTAGTAGTAGTAGTAGTAGTAGTAGTAGTAGTAGTAGTAGTAGTAGTAGTAGTAGTAGTAGTAGTAGTAGTAGTAGTAGTAGTAGTAGTAGTAGTAGTAGTAGTAGTAGTAGTAGTAGTAGTAGTAGTAGTAGTAGTAGTAGTAGTAGTAGTAGTAGTAGTAGTAGTAGTAGTAGTAGTAGTAGTAGTAGTAGTAGTAGTAGTAGTAGTAGTAGTAGTAGTAGTAGTAGTAGTAGTAGTAGTAGTAGTAGTAGTAGTAGTAGTAGTAGTAGTAGTAGTAGTAGTAGTATAGTAGTAGTAGTAGTAGTAGTAGTAGTAGTAGTAGTAGTAGTAGTAGTAGTAGTAGTAGTAGTAGTAGTAGTAGTAGTAGTAGTAGTAGTAGTAGTAGTAGTAGTAGTAGTAGTAGTAGTAGTAGTAGTAGTAGTAGTAGTAGTAGTAGTAGTAGTAGTAGTAGTAGTAGTAGTAGTAGTAGTAGTAGTAGTAGTAGTAGTAGTAGTAGTAGTAGTAGTAGTAGTAGTAGTAGTAGTAGTAGTAGTAGTAGTAGTAGTAGTAGTATAGTAGTAGTAGTAGTAGTAGTAGTAGTAGTAGTAGTAGTAGTAGTAGTAGTAGTAGTAGTAGTAGTAGTAGTAGTAGTAGTAGTAGTAGTAGTAGTAGTAGTAGTAGTAGTAGTAGTAGTAGTAGTAGTAGTAGTAGTAGTAGTAGTAGTAGTAGTAGTAGTAGTAGTAGTAGTAGTAGTAGTAGTAGTAGTAGTAGTTAGTAGTAGTAGTAGTAGTAGTAGTAGTAGTAGTAGTAGTAGTAGTAGTAGTAGTAGTAGTAGTAGTAGTAGTAGTAGTAGTAGTAGTAGTAGTAGTAGTAGTAGTAGTAGTAGTAGTAGTAGTAGTAGTAGTAGTAGTAGTAGTAGTAGTAGTAGTAGTAGTAGTAGTAGTAGTAGTAGTAGTAGTAGTAGTAGTAGTAGTAGTAGTAGTAGTAGTAGTAGTAGTAGTAGTAGTAGTAGTAGTAGTAGTAGTAGTAGTAGTAGTAGTAGTAGTAGTAGTAGTAGTAGTAGTAGTAGTAGTAGTAGTAGTAGTAGTAGTAGTAGTAGTAGTAGTAGTAGTAGTAGTAGTAGTAGTAGTAGTAGTAGTAGTAGTAGTAGTAGTAGTAGTAGTAGTAGTAGTAGTAGTAGTAGTAGTAGTAGTAGTAGTAGTAGTAGTAGTAGTAGTAGTAGTAGTAGTAGTAGTAGTAGTAGTAGTAGTAGTAGTAGTAGTAGTAGTAGTAGTAGTAGTAGTAGTAGGTAGTAGTAGTAGTAGTAGTAGTAGTAGTAGTAGTAGTAGTAGTAGTAGTAGTAGTAGTAGTAGTAGTAGTAGTAGTAGTAGTAGTAGTAGTAGTAGTAGTAGTAGTAGTAGTAGTAGTAGTAGTAGTAGTAGTAGTAGTAGTAGTAGTAGTAGTAGTAGTAGTAGTAGTAGTAGTAGTAGTAGTAGTAGTAGTAGTAGTAGTAGTAGTAGTAGTAGTAGTAGTAGTAGTAGTAGTAGTAGTAGTAGTAGTAGTAGTAGTAGTAGTAGTAGTAGTAGTAGTAGTAGTAGTAGTAGTAGTAGTAGTAGTAGTAGTAGTAGTAGTAGTAGTAGTAGTAGTAGTAGTAGTAGTAGTAGTAGTAGTAGTAGTAGTAGTAGTAGTAGTAGTAGTAGTAGTAGTAGTAGTAGTAGTAGTGTATGGGAAAAGCAAGATCTTGTCTGTGGTTGACCTGTCTCCAGCGAAGTCGGGCGCAAGTACTTAGATCAATTCAATCGAAAATCCGGTTCGTTTTCGCAGCATAAGTATATATAATTTCGCGAACGAACAATACTTCGCTCTATTGTCCGCCAGCTAAAATTCCCATAAGATATCTAGCGCGATAAGATATTGCAGAATATCCTGCGCGACGCTGTGAATACTTCAAATATGTGTAGACTGTAAAACAAAAATATTAATTTTCAAATGCCATGTTAGAGATGCGGCGTCCGGTGTATGTGGAAGAGAAAGACAAAGCTGTTACCAATAAGACAAGTAAGTGCAGCATAAAGCGTTTCTTTGTAAGATGGTTGGCAACTGTAGAGTCAAGCACACAAATTGCTTGAGCTTGTCTTGGTTGTCTGCCTGATTTTATGCTCGAATGGATAGAAATCACGTGCTATTTCCGTGTCATGCTTTGAAATAAAATACGTAAGAAGGGCAGCTCTATCCGCGTACATGGTTATGTCAAGATGCCCTTAGTGCTCGATGCTAGTAAATAAAGTTAACTTTAGTGTCGTTGTTAGACCAGTGTGTGTATTGTGTCATTACCCCCCAGTCGTCAGCTGTATACAGGGCTCCTATAAATTGCGAACAGTCTTGAAACAAAAGCTGCAAAAATATAAAATGATAAAATCATTATTTTTCGTATCGTTCAAATATTTTTTTCTATCTAATGTATTGTTAATATTGCTGGAACAAATAGCTGGAAAGTTTATTGTTAAAAGCGCAATTAGGTTTCACACGTTAGACAAAAGCCAGAAGGCCCTCTTTTGTTAGCGGATGCATTCCTGTTCATAAAGCCTCATGACTCGCTTCTCGAAATCATCCAGGCGTATCTTGGAAGCTAGACTTCGTACGGCTGGAAAAACGGGGTTTAGCATCTTCTCCAGTTTATCATTGCGACCCATCTCATAATAACAAAAGGTGATGTGAGGGGTACACCAACCCTTTTTTTTGGCATTGGTTTTTCACGCAGTGTTTTTGATAGCACAGTGGCCGTTTAGACGTTACGCTGAACCATAGAATCTTGTGTTTTATTATTTATAGCTAATGGACGAAGATGGTGTCCCTATGAGGATTCCTACTAAATTACAAATGGGTCGTACTATATGAGGCGGTCGATGTTTTAACTCCAGATTAGGAAGGAGCTGAAATGGGGGACCTAATCAAATACCGCCTGGAAAAAGCAAATATATATACATGTATGTTGCTAAATCATACATTTCGTAGTATGGGATTTAATTTTTCTAGCTGCAGATTTCCACGTCTATTCTGCGCGAATGCAGACGTAGCCACACGGATAGTCAGGTGTTAAGGTATAGACATGGAGTAAACACGAAACGGATACGGTCCATAATTAGGAAAACATACAAACTATATCCTAATCATGTTTGACCAAAGGCGAATTATCTTATTTAAGTTCAACGTTTGTTCAGGCCTGCATTTCCACCTAGAGGATAACAGTCAATAATTTTAATGGTATAACTTCATGATGCAATAGATGTCCCATTGAAGTCGAAACAAATGACAATTATGTATGATTCATGCGGAGCTGGAGTAATTGTTTATTGTGTTAGTTTTACGTTGCCATTTTGTATCAAGTTTTTTGACACGAAGTCGCTTCTTCAAAAGCACTGTTTGCTGCTCTGGGCGTTCTTATATTAAGCCACCGGATCCATGCGTCCATTAAGGAGGGTGACTAAATTAAGGCGTAAGTTTCATTACTAATTGTCTCCCTTCCAATTTTTATCATCGGCCTACTAAGTTTCTAAAACTTATAATTATTCTTCTTCAAATAGCAGTTAAAGCAAAGCTTCTTTACATGCAGGATGTAATAACAATTATTTGAATAGAAAAGGTGATTCATTTCAAGTCGAAATGACGCGCTTCTATGAAAATAAACCTTGGCCCCAACATAAAAAACCTTTAACGAATATCCTTCCAGAATGTTTTTTTGCTGCTGTATTGGTGTTTCCGGCTCACTTAGAGAAGATCGTTGCATTGACAAGCCAACAGGTCTCCTCTGAACGATAATAATTCGTGCCCTTAAATTTACAAGGCTAAATATTCTAGACATTTTATATTTAAGAGTATTTGAAGGGATTCCAGTAAATGGGAATAATTGTCGGCAAACCTTGAGAATAATCTAAAGCCACCAGCCCTGAAAAGCAGCCACAAGCCCTACCTGTTCTTTACGATGCGACGTCTTCGAAAAGCCCGAACCACTCTCACATGAAAGGGTCACTTTCATAGCTTGTTGTGCTCAATAATAGTAGGCGTGCCAGAAGGACTGCACTATGCTAATTTCTTCCGGAAACCTAGTAGGACAGCGCATTGATCAATGCTAACAGATGGATGCATATTTGTCTTTCGAAGGCAATAAACAAACACCAACATGCAATCCTCTACAATGCCTTCCAATTAATTCCTGATGCTTCCAATACGTATTGACTGATCACCAGGATTTCAGCTTAAAAAATATTAAGTTTCTTTTTTTAATACCGAAAATGGTAGGGTCACATTATCATAGTGTGTATAAATTTCTTGTTCAAATACATTTATTGGCACCTTCTCGCGTACAAAAGCTTATTCATTTCAGTACTTGCTGAAATAAACAGCTTTCCAATCCTCTGACGTTTTATTCTATTAATAACCTGTTTTTACAACAAAAAAACTGAGATCTAAAGGCACAATTTATGTTCATTTGTGAGGGGGTTGAAGTAAATCTATCATTTGAGTAGCGTTCGGGGTGCTACCCGCAGTCACACAGCTATCTTTTCCGAGCGTGAAAGTTATCACTTCCCCAGGAACCGTGCGACTTAGACGCTGGACATATATGAATTCCATCTAGAATGCTGACCATCGTTGCTAAAGGGATCTAGATATTGGTTTCACACGAATGCACAACTGCTCTTAATATGGCCTTAGCTTGCCTAAAGATACAGCTATCAGCTGACAAAGTAATAAAAGATATTTATTAGATAAGCGTAGAAATTTACCGAATTTAGTGTAAGTTACTCAACTTAACTTACTTAAGTAATGATTCAATTTTCAAACTATTATACCGAATGTGTTAGAAAAAACAAGTATGAGGTACATTTTGCATTGCAACGCATTGGCAGTTCAGCGAATCACTATTAGCACGATTATGATTTCTAAATATACTTTTAATAGCTTGCTTTTTAGCGCGGTTGTTTACGAAACATCGCGATTCCGTTATCAAAAATGGTTATGTTGTGTATCCTCAGTTTATCGCTAGACTTCCCCTTAGTTGTCAAAAACAATATAAGTTCGTTACAACGAAAGATGTTCACTCCATTTTAATATCCGTCAAGACCCAACTGCCCCACTATAGATATGGGTATAAAATTCCGAAAAAGTTTCAAAAATATAGATCTTCTTTGTTTATAGAACTTTCTCAGTTATTAGGTTTGTTGTATTCGTTAGTGTCACGATACTTGACTAAGGAAGTGACTATTCAATGACATAAGCGGCTAGACTCTGGCGCTATTGGGCAGGAGGATTTGGATGGCTCCAGTAGGACTTCGGCGGCCTTATGCGTCGCAGCTCGACGGATTTACTTGGGACAACGGCTTAACTTCGCCTTTAGTCCGATGTTCTCCCAGACCTGAATTATACCCATATCTATAGAGGGCCAGTTGGGTCTTGACGGATAAGACGGACATTGATGTACACCGAAATTGCGTTAGAGCAGCTGCGAGGAATAGGTTTAAACGGCCCTCATAATACCGTATAGGTTATTTAACCGCGTGTCATCAACTTGATCCCTTGCTATCTGAAGCTAGCCATCTCCTACTATCTGCCTGCTGAACAGCTCAGATGTGGGACTCCGCTCTTTTTAGGTTCCCCTTCCCGGATAGCTTCTGAATCCGTAGTCGGATCTAGTAAATTGGGCTTGTCTAGCCAACTCCCTTGCCACCAGCTTTTGTACTGCGTATACGGATACTTTAGTACGATTTTGATTTAATCAAATATATTAATTTGCTAGCCCCGTTTCAGATATCGTGATCGTATTTACATCTATGACAACCAAAAATATTGTATATTGGCGAAAGCTTGAGTTAAAAACCCACTTTCGATTTCAACACTAAGCTTATTTTATTTCAACAATGGGTATACACAAACGCGAGTCAGTAGCGGCCCCGAGAAAAAAAGCTTATTTTAGGTTACGTAAGTGATTCTTTGCTGTAGCTTGATTTAATACACGTGTTTAAAAGAGGATTATTTCGTTTTATTTTAAAGCTCTCAGATAGCCTAACCTAAATCCTTTAATGGGTCTTATCATTTTAGTTCCACTGGCACGTAAACTGCAACATTTCCAATCGTTTATAAACATTTGGTCTAGCGATAGAAATTATTAACAGATGCGTATCAAATTTGGGGAGTATTAAAAAAACAAAAAAGAAGAAAGTAATTAGGTTTTAGATGCACTGGAATATTGAATTAGGTTTAATCGGTGCGTGAACCTGCCAATCTAACAGTAGGTATTAACGAAGATGCCCTTTATTTCTCTTGTTTCAAATAAACATATATATAGTTTATATTTATAGTGGTCAATAAGTGTATATGCGCATTTAATTGAAATGGTCTAATAAAGTTTTACAAATGAGAATCATGCTAATGTTTGAGTGTAGGCCATAGCTTTCATGGGAAGAGATTTTGTTGTTAAGTATTTAGCTGGAACGTTTCGCTTAGCTCTGGGGTGGTCTTGATAATATTAAACAATCTTCGACCAAATAAGGTCGTGCTTTCTTCATGCTTATAAACGTCTTTTTATAAATAAACCTAAAGCCATTAAAAATAGATGTAATCCTAACTAGATATTTATTATCACTATTATTATTATTATTTGCGAATGTATTTAGAATTTGTGGAACAAACTCACGATTCGACCTGAATTTTAACCAGAGAACTCTTATCAAAGAACTTTGTGAAGTTTAGTTGAAGCGTTGTATCGCACGAAGCGTAGCATTCATTGTACGCTTTTGAATATCTTAGCGAGGTAGACGTGATGATACCTAGATTTTTAATTTTATTATAAGACTCCAACTTTATGTCACTTATGCTGGATCCTTTTCTTATATTCCCACGCCGGAAGTACAAAATGGAGCACTTTTCAACCGATATGTTTAGCTCAAGTCGTTTGGTCCACTCAAAAATCTCGTTGCATGATAAACTTTTCTCTGGAGCTATTCACAGGTCCGTGTATCTTCACATAATTACCTTACATTTTTACAGATAGGGACAGCCGTACTGTTTACACTAAACGATTTGTACGCAGTACGCGCATCGAAGGGCTCAGTTTAAAACCTTGAAGTTATTATAGGCGTAACATTAGCACCCTAAGAATATCGTCTCTTTAGAGAAACCATAAAAGTTCTATTGTTCAGAAAGACTTCTGGCCGAACTCCCAGAAGCTATTTCAGAAGGTATGTCCAAAAAAGGGAAGAGGGACCAGGGGCTTCAAATGTAGGACGCGTTCGAAGGCAAATCTCAGGTCGTGCTATATAATGCCAGGCTGAGGTGTTGTACCACATCCTGGTCTGTAGTCGAACTATGTGCTTGATATGAGTCCTCGTGCATTGGCATTTTCGTATATGGCTTGGCCTGTGACATCCTCTGGGACATTGCACGTCACAGAGGTTAATGCCTGATGAGTATGCCTGAAAACATGTTTATGGATAGGGCATACGATAGCTGCTTCAAACATTCTTGATACGTTTCCTTTATCGAGCGATCATCGAGAAAGCTCATGATAATGGGGTGCCTACTAGGAGTTCAGGCTTCCTTAATACACTAGACGGCGATCCGTCTGGCGTTTTATTTGTCTTCATACATCAACGTTGTGTACCACATTCGGAAGAGGTTGTTATGGGTGGAAGGTGGACACTTTGTTTTAGTTATTGAATTTCGTTGACTGTCGATGGTGTCCCTTCGGAAAACTTCCTTAGGACTTCGGCCTTACCTTTGTCGTTTGTGATGAATGTTCTATCAGCCAGACGTATTGTGCTTGAAGAGTCCTTCTTACGAACGGACGCTTTTAAGGTTTTGGTCGCGCGTTAGTTATAGAGTATTCTCTGTTAACGCCTTGCCTTGGCGATTTCCCTCTAGCAAAAGATGATCACGTCCAGTAATGCGATCCGCCTAAATATGTAAATTTTTGCTGTTGACGTGAATCTGTTCATTAGGTCCTTTAAATATGCTGACAGTCGGTCATACATATTGTTTAAATTCACACAGCTTTTATCGAATGTGAGCAAATCTAATTAATCAGGATTGATTTCACTGCGCTAAAATTTCTCATTTTGTAACCCAAGGTTTGTAATGGTAGGTATTTTTAGTGGAGCCTTTAATGAAATCGGCCTCTATAATCCACTGTTATGATCTTCAAGAGTGAACCGCCCTTATGCAACATCCAAACGTTGTTTCTGCTACTGTGCAAGGCCTTGCGCAGTGCAGAATTTGATCATAATATTTTTTTTATGCTGCCCCAAGTCTTTGGGAAATTTCCTAATCTATTTGCACTTAGGTAAAATCAGCCAGCATCATATTAGTGCGTTGCGAATCTCCCAATTGGCTTTGTCATGTGGCTTAACAGTTTCTGGATTGGCTTGGTCTTGGAGAAGTATCAACAGTGTCGTTCTATCGGAAACGATAATGTCACAGGTTACTGCTATAATGTAAAAGATCAATAGCTTTGACCTCGTTACATGGAGGGCCTCTTCCTTTAATGCCTCTACCGAGCGAGGGCCTTAATGAGAATATTTCAAAGTTACCTCTACCGCTTAATTCACCGAAACTTACGCTATTCTTGAAAAGCTGTAACTCCCAAATGAATGCTGTGGTTATTTTCTTTATTATTAAATATTATATATTATCTCTCTTTAAAAAACGTATTCACCAATTCGTTTTTACTATGAAGAAGGTGTCTAAATAAGCACAGCTACTTTCTTGTATCCCTTTTATCAGCGCTTGCTTCATTGTCTCAAGCTTTTTTTGATCTGATATCCGACTGAGTAGTTCTGCTTCCGTTCTCGGTTGATCTTGTCGCCGATAGCCAGTTGAATGCTACTTCCTAAGCGGCCTCTACAAAAATTCCTTAGGGCTTTTACCTGTCTTATTAACCTATCATCAGTTCATGTAAGCCGTTTCACTGACATCTTGATCTCGTTGTTTTGCTACCGAATATTTTCTATTGATTTTATAAGCTTCCTTACTTCAAACGGGATTGTTTGCAGTAGACAATTATCTGTGGTACCGCGACCAGCTATGTCCTTAGTGGCCCCCTCGTGCTCCCTACTATCTTCGCTGTATTGCACTAAAAACACTTCACAGAATTCACTTTAGAATGGTGACTTAGATCTACAAACTTTAGAGCTGTGACGAACATCAATCCAGCCACTACAAATAGTACTCTTCAGACTTGTTTAATTATCCTCATTGATGAGCCTTTTGCAGTTTAGACAGGTAGACTTCAGCTACCCGCTTGCCGGGGCGACATAGTCGTTCCTCCATTTTAATTTTGTAGAGCACTCTGTCATTCTGTATCATGATCCTGTTTCTGGAGGCGCACTATAACTAATTGGCTGTTTTTGTAGTGCTCTTTGTGGCACTTTTTCGAATTTTCCTGAAAGTTGGCCTAAGGCTATTTTGTTGATATCTATATATATATATATATATTACGCTTCATTCCGCGAACTTTATAAGCTATATTTTTGTTAACGGGATATATTAAGGTCTATAAAATTTCGTTAAAACCGTAACTGTCAATGAGGTCGCCAGTTGCAGGGTATGAGAGACACATTGTTCGTCTTCTCTTGCCTGACTACTAAAGCTTTTAAAATAATTTATCAACTAGACTCCCGGGCCTTGTTGCCTAATTGTGCAAATGTAACCGGAAATTCCTGTCTATTTGTGTTTTTAAAATAAACTTAAATACCGTACGATTGATTCTACTTGTTATCCTTTATTGCTCCGTAGCAAGATTACTGTAGGCCGTGTAGCACAAACATGCATCAGGATATTCAAGATGAGATCAGGTGAGATCGCTCAACCCGTTCAAATCCTTAATACGTATAGTAGATCTAAAGACTAAGTTGTTCAAATATATTATTGAGTTTTTGACAAATAATGATAACAGAAATTTAGCAAATAAATAGGTTGACAGACTTTACCTCCCCACCCAAATACTCTAATAGAATAAACTAATTTTCTTCAAAAAAAGCTTCAAGGCTCGCTCCTTCGTTCGATTGATAGATGGACAAGTTAACAAACATATCGTTTCGTTAAAAGTAATAATTATATATTCTAACCTTTCATATAATAAACACGATCGTAAAAAAAAAGTATAATAAACTGTTTAACGTTTAACGCAATTACGTTATGTAAGAATTTGATTTACGATGTAAATTAGGCAAATCATTCGATCTCCTACTGTTGAAATCAAAAGATAGACGTTTGGTTTAATGTGTTAGTCCTACCTATCATAGCAACAGTCTTCACTGTCGTTCATTTCTCCAAATAATTACTTAGATGGACACCAATATACGGTTATTCTGATACACGAATTATTCCATTAGTTGCTACTATGCAAGCACAAAAATTTAAATAAATATGAACCTTCTGACGGACTTCAGCCAGCACACATTCGTGTTCTCGATGATCCCCATGTAACATAACAATAAGCACTTCAACTATATTGTCAAAGGTAAAGATGCACAGAGCCGAAATTCGTAACATATGAGTGTTGTAGTAAACTATCGTGTTTGATTTTCGTTACAAGTACGTTATTTCGTAGTGTGTGTTCCCGAGATGGCAGGGTGATTATATTGCTATCCGCCAACCTAAGCGCCTCGAATTCGAACCCCCAGATGGTTAAAAATCTTGAAAGATGAACCGTTCATACGCCAGGTAATAGAGTTATTTACCTCATCTCGTGGCCGAAGTTCAAGTTTGCGTGTCCTGTAGTGATTATCTATGAACGACCACTCTGTTTCTCCTCTAATGAAAAGTAACAGGAGTTTTTTTGCTTTGATTCGCTATATGACGTTTATGAATGCGGCCTCAAAAATAGCCTGAGGGAGATGGATTTGTTAATCCCCAGCCAGTCAATAAGGGAACTCAGGCTAATAGACCCTAAGTAGACGGTACTATTATCTAGCTGCTGTCGTTCTGACATGTCCGTATTGGTTATAGAGTAACAATAACAGTACACCACCATTTGCTGGATTATGAGGAAGCAATAGATAGTGTCTCGATATGCCAATTGTCTGTAGCAAAGGACAACCCTTATTCTAACGCCAAACTGTATTCCAAAAAATAATTATTAAAAGCTTAAAAGTTCAAGCCAGTACCTTGCAGGGTTAAAGTAGACGTTTGTACAGCATAGGGTGGAAAATATCCAATAGATGTTCAATATGATTTCTGCCTCATTTACCCTACATGTGATAGAGACGCCCGTGGGTTTTAGCGCTCAAATTTTGAATTATATAGATAAAAATAATAATAATGTAAAAACAGAACCTTATATGCAATATGAGATACAAATGTGATTATATACGCGTCAGAACGCTTTTTTGTTCTATTTATTATAATTCCGTTCATTGTGAGTTAGTTTAACGTAGAACCTTTCAATTAATTACTTATCTTTAACAATAACATCTGTCTAAGAAAAGCCACCCTTGTATTCAGCAAGACCTCTATGCGAAATTCACTTTATTTGCACATGTAAAATGTACATTACGATAATGCCGTTTTATAGAAAAGAATATACATAGAACGCCGCTACCCTGCAGCGTAGTCATTTCCTATGCAACAACTCTGCTTTTCATCTACTAGCGGACATCTTGATCCGCACACACATATTTGTTGTTTATTTCGAATAAGCACAACTTATTGACCGATGGACACCAGCAGACGATTCGGTTCCGTACGGAACTAATAAAAAAATGCAAAGTTTTTCTTCTTTCCAATATATCTATGTATAACGAAAAAATTTTCCACCCGAATTATTGCCTAGTTCAATCACGATCAAACATTAGACTCAAAGCTTCGTTTTTCCAAAGCTTCCTTATAGGATTATTCCTTTAATCTTTATAGATTCCCACGCTATAATCATCAAATCGTTAAAAGCATCTATATATCCTGTATAAAAAGAATCTTCTATACCCTTTATGTTTGCATCACTTCAGGGTCACCTAATACTAAAAGATTTTGTATACTAACGTGCTTATTGAGGGTCTGTTCGTTGGTGGGAAATAATACACTGATAAAAATGCTGCATGCTGTAGGGCCTTACAAAAACCATGTATGCTTCAACATTCGTAGGGTTGCCCACCAAAAGAAATGAACTAAATCGGAAACTTCAAACTGGGCTGCCGTCTTCGTAAGTTTACTACGCATAAGTAGGCTCAAGTTGCGGAAGTTAATACTTAGAGAAGCACAAGAGAGTATGTGGGACGGTTTCGGTTAAGACTCAACGAGACGACTCTAGTCTGTAGCCCATTACATATGGTATACCAGTGATCAAATCAGCTTCCTTTTATCAAAGAAGGAAACGAAGTTCGGTAAATATGTTATTTATCCTTTCTTTGTCAACTGTTTCAGACCCGTCCCGCTTTAGAAAATATTTCGATGCTCGACTAAAACATTGTCAAACCGAACCTGGTATCAAATTTAAATATATAGTCATACAAACATAGTACATATTAAACCACTGAGAGAGTTCCTCAATATTGTAATTTTATATGGCGAAAAAAATAAATTCGAATTGTACTCGCTCGACCCAAGCTTAATGAATCCAGACCTTTACGGGCGTTCTTTATTCTTGCGTACACTGGAATGATTTAATGAAGTGAGCTTTTTTTTGAAATTCTAGTACATCGTATGAAGCGAGTCGTCTGAGGAGAAAAATGGGCTCAAATTAGTGCCGTATAGGCCACTCACGTTGACTATGAGGCTATCTTCTAACCCATGTTGTAACCAGATATCTTCTATATCAACTTTCCGCTAACGAATAACGTCAACGATTATACTTCAGTGATCTGCAATATATTTCAGATAATATTATTCTTTCGACCAGCAGAAGAGTACCTACTTAATTTTCGTATAAGAATTCCTAAGGAAGAACCGTAACAAATCTTCACATTTCTATTTGAGTCCTTTTCTAGCCAGGAGTTATCATTCAATTATTTGTTGTTTGTTAGGATATGGCAGGGCATTGGTATTGATACTGAGACGTTACGATATGACAGATTTCAACAACTAGAAAACATCAAAGCACAAGCTTCCGACTGCTGTTTCGAAAAGTTGAACTTAAAATATGGATCACTGGCTCTTACCAAAGCTTATCACGGGACTATAAGAAAAACGGGTTCTATGCAAATGCTTAGAATCTCAGGTAAGGAGTAAATAGACATCGTAGCTCAATTATGCAGGCAACAATGTCCTAGATTTTTTTAGAATGTATTATAACGTTCCTTGCTTTGGTCCATGTTACTTTACTTGGTACTAGAATATCCACGTAGTGTCTACACGTAAGCTGCCTAATCATGGTCCTAACGAGGTTGCACGCGTCAGTGTGGACAATTTTCATTAGCCTCTTCCGTCACTGTCCACTGGCAGCAAATATGACAGTTTGTTCTTACTAAAGAAAAATTATCCAAGCGCACACACTCTTCTGACGTGGCTTAGAGGGGTGACATTAACTTCTGACAATACACTTCCTATAATAGTCATATATAGTTGTATCAACTTCCGTGTCCGAAACCCTTATGAGCTACTATTATTAGAAGGAATTAGTATTAAAAATACAGCTTGATTTAACAGTAGTATAACGGAAAAGATGACGAACCACTTTCTTCACGGTATAGCGCATAATAAATTTCATCGCGTATCCATTATCAATTAGGGTAAATGTTCCGTGTTCTAGGTCACATCGGATCTACAGTTAGCACCTAAAAGATGACTCATCGATAGTCAGAATGGACCGTAATCAAAAACAACTATATTATAATCACATTGTCCTACAGGCGACTTTTATGACATCATTTAGGAAATTATGATGCGTAGTGGAATAAACTAAACCCAGGCATTGAACCCATTGCCTTTTGGGTAAGGGGTACTGTATTCCATCGTTGATGGTGCAGCCAACTGTTCACTCGTTTACCAATTTTTGCTCACTATATAGGGCAAATATTTACAGCGCGGCTCAACTTTTTCGTACTATAGATTAACTCTTTGTGTTTTGTGCATATTCTTTCAATCTCGGGCCTAATGTGTAACTGTCGTCACCAGTCGGACATCACCAACAATAAATAAAACCAACCGCTCTTCTCGTGTTTCGGCACCTCCCTCTGTGTGTGATTTTCTGAATGTCACCAAAGCTTGCTCAGCTGTACCGTGCAGTTCTCTAGAGGCATATCATTCCGTACATCTAAACCCAACCTACTAAAACCTAACTAAAAGCCAACTAAAAACCTGGCGGATGCTATTGTTCATAGGAGATAATTGTTTATTCCCATGTTTTCATACTAGCACAAACAGGAGAGCAAAAGATAGTGACTAAAGTAAGCCATCATTTCCGTCCCCTATGTGTGGTTCATTTTTGCTTGATAATCTAGTTACGTACAAATGGACATCTTCAAATCGATATACTAAGTAAGCTACCGATTTTATGAAGTCTTGTCTTTGGTAGCTAATTAACACTGACCATTTCTTACTTAGTACTTAGCATCTCTGACTTTGTGTTACAGTCTTTTTTGAGCACACCCTTAATGGAACGAAATACTTTTTGAGAAGATTTGGCAATAATATACAAACATCACGGGCCACTTTTTGTAACGGTTTTTGCCCATGGATTTGCTTTTTCATTCGACATACATCTGAATACCTGAGATATTGTAAAAGCTTTTTCAAGTAAAACTCTTAGACTCTGTTTTTCTCCGGCCAGAAACCGCCGTGAAATTGCCGCCAGCCAAAGAACGAAAGCTATAATCAAAAACCGAACCGTCGCTTAAAGTCTAACAAATCTCTCTGTGTTTCAATGCCGTTTTGCTGTCTAATTCCGAGCAAGGTCCATTATCCCTTTGGGACATCAAGTCTGAGTGACCTGCTTTCCACCGAAAGACCGATTGTCGAAAAATATTGTCTTTTTTACATTAGCAGTGTCTTACATGAATATCACAGAGGTAGTACTTACTCTAGACTTATTTAATACCTCGAATGTCAGAGACGAGTCAGTGATGCCTTATTATTCGCGTTTGATATGATGGCAAACGGCATCTTTCACAGAACTCCTCTGCAAACTGGTTTGCGGTTATATGCGGTGCTATTTAATAAACAGATTTCATCGTTTCCTTTATCGGCCTTAATCTAGTTTTGCCTTCGAAAGGCTATATGAATATATTGAAACCTGCTAGCTTTCTTTGAGCTCTAATTGCTAACGTATCTGTTTTTTTAATTATATTTAGGTTGACCAAAATACTTCTGGAACATTTGATTTCTAAATCCTAATCGGCGTGCTTGGTTCGATGCTCTCAAATTTGTTCTTTTGGTCAGGAAACAAGTCTTCACTTTATAGCTCGTCTATCTGTATTTACATGATGTTCGTACTTGTAAGTCGTAATGTAAAGGATAAGCAAAGCGTTCACTTTCGACTGCGCAAGATTCAGCGTGTCCCTCTACATTGTTATTGAGCTGATGGATCTATCTTTGGATCACTGCACACACGTATTATCTATGTTAGTCTTTTTGTGAGTGAACCGTGTCCGGCCATTTACATTTGTAACTCCGCCGTTGCTAGCGCTGACTTTAAGCGTTATTTTTACAGTGTTTAAGTCTGCATCTTTGCTGTGCCACGGGCGTATCGT
This sequence comes from Varroa destructor, assembly GCF_002443255.2. Taxonomy (NCBI): domain Eukaryota; kingdom Metazoa; phylum Arthropoda; class Arachnida; order Mesostigmata; family Varroidae; genus Varroa; species Varroa destructor. The sequence goes on along the minus strand of NW_019211454.1, from coordinate 1,124,253 downwards.
CTGTCAAGTGTTTCGGCACTGGTAGAGCATGCGTTTCCGCTTCTTGCCTGTCTTTCTAGCAAAAGTATTTCGCTAGTAAACAAGAAGAGTAAATCTGATTCTTTAGTAAACCTCGAAATGTGGTCAGTTATCGGTATGACATTTTCCCCCCAGTCACATCTGTTGATGTTCCAAGTGCACTTTTATAAACGAGAATATGTTCTGGTGGAATTCTTCGTTCAGCCATTATAACATACTACAAAATCGATAAATGAGGTATTCTCTAAGTTTTACCGAGGTTGTGTCAGATCACATTTTAACAGATCTAGGCAACCTATATAAAAAGTTCCGAAACTATGTATCCGCATTATCGTTCTAAACCCTTACTACCTGAAAGTGTGTCAGTGAAAAGCTTATTAAGCGCTAATCTCTTACCGTTCACAAAAGCAGCTTGTTCAACTCGCAATCTCTTGCTACACCATGTGCTCTAGAATATTATAGATCTCATTACATGTGTTGCTTGAATAGCAATAGATTGTGCTTTGGATGGATACATTTTCTAGAGCTGTGAGTTATCGTGCCCGGCTCCGAAACCAGGCACAGGCGTATCGGACAGACATTACGATGCAGGGCAAGTGAGTTGTAGTCCTTTCCTTTGAACAACTGACCCTTGTTACCACACTAAATAAAATATATTACTTATAGTTAGTCCTGTTTCATACAACCTCCACCAGAGTTCAAGCGATGATAACAAGATACTCAAGAGCCACACTGATAGCTGCTGGCTATCTTCTCACTTTCGCTGCCTGTCGTTACGCAGATTAAATACTCGCCCGTGAAGAGAGCTAAGACACCACACGATTTCGGAATGAATACAAATGGCCATTATGATAGTCTCGCTGATTGCGTCGAGTCAACCGTGCAAAGGAACTTTGTCTTTATAGTGAAACCAATTCCGTGAGATACACCACAAGCAAGTCAATACCTGGTTATGTGCAAGAAAATCCATGGCATTCTATTTTCGGGATAGAAATGAGACATTCTATGTATTGTGTTAGTGCAGTTTTTAAAGCAAAGACATCACCTATGCCACCTTTTTCATTAAATAATAACCTTCCTTCCGGGTCACTTGACGTTCAACTCTAGGTTAAATATGTAGCAAGTCACTCCGTTTGCCTAGAAAAGACTGTAAAAACAGTATTTTTTTGAAAAAAACTATAAATGCCGTTTTTTAGTGCCTCAGAGTACAAAGCACAAGTATTTTGGTACATGAGGCTGGCATTTATGACCCGTTCTGCTTATATATCAGTCATTGTTATCTACACATTTTCCACACCTCAATAGCCCTCGTCAGATGTATTCTGAATCTCTGTCGGTACGTGGTTTATTTCCAAGCATGCGTACAAATAAAATAACATAAGGTTTTCTATTGTCACTACAAAAGTGAATTTCCCCCTTAGATCCGTACCATTGCGAGAGAGTTGCTGTACTGCTCGCAAACGCTCGTTTCGTGCATGATAATCTTCTAAACATAGAAAAGGTTTCGAAAATTCTTACAGGATATTCACGTTTTAATACATAGGGTAATTAGCTTTACAGCATCTTTAGTAGCTAACACGCAGTATTTTTGGTGCATTCCTGTAGCCGCTATCAACAATAAGTATGTTGATTACCGTTAGTTTAAACTCTGGTGCTGGCAAAAGATGACGAAAAATATTTGGAAGGGACAAGCGAAAGAGGGTCATTGGTACAGGAGTTGTTGATATCGTTACTAGCAATTAGGTGCAACAAAAACCTAATTAGATGCCTTCGAAGCAATACTAGACAGTGATTTCGCACACCTATCCTAGAATCGGCTTAAAGTACAAACAAGAACAATAAATAACCTTCATTTTTCTTTATTTTCCACTTTTCTTTAGAAATCTCTGCTACATCGGGCGCAGCTCAAGCACACGCATTCAACAGGTATTATTTTTTATTAATAGTGCGTTAATAACGTGTTTGCCTATTAAGCTTAAACAGTAATCTAGGTTCGAAACTGGGCGTAGGTACATTTCGTTTCATAGTAACAGTCGGCCGTCTGAAGCAATGCTTAAGGGCAGTACTGAACACAGAACTCAACATTAATTTAGGTATTATTATTATTATATGTAATAAATGCCATTACGTAACGATTTGTATGTCTTTCCTGCTTGCCTGGTCGCTGGTTTTCGTTTTGACTCTTAATTTTTTCTCGAAAATATTATTTCAGTCGTGTCTAGCGCATACAACAGTTCTATGGCTGTAGCCAAAGCTTCCATGCCAACACAATATGCTCTACCGAATCCCCTCTGTTATCACATGTCTTCAATTTACAAGGTTCCCATCCTTGTAATGGTGTTGTTTTTTTCATTATTCTGGTAGTTAGCATACTTCTTTAGCAGTTCCTGCCCTGAGGCTTTACTAATCATGGGAATTACCATACCGGGTTATATTTATTTTCTCCCTTGTTGTACAATATCAAGGAGCATTCCAGCCTCTTCGAGTTCAATAACGTCATCAGTCTGTCTGTTACTCGTTTAGCTGTTACAGACGACCCCTTATAACGTTTGTTCACTACCATTGTTTTAAGTGCTAGCCTATGTTATCGCTATAAATGTACGGCTAGCGTTCTTCTAGGCAACTGTATGTCTTAAAAGCCGACACATGCACCTTGTTCATTGTAATTTCGTTTGTATAAACTTGCAACTAATCCCAACATTTCACATTATATCGAAGGGGAAAATTCGATCAATACGTAGCTATTTTCTACCTAAAGTTTTCGTTGTGACGTTTTAGGTGTACGCGTTCATGGAAGTTGTTAGACGAAAAGCTCTGAAATGGCTTTAGTCTGACAACGAAAGTGTACCCCCTCAAACATCATCAGCTACAATGTCTGCCTTAGGGCAGATCGTGACCTCTTTGCTTCTTTTCTCCCTATCACACACTCAATATAATACAGTACAGGGAGGTGAGTCTGCTTGTCGCAACTTTCGTGTTCATTGAACTGTCTAGATGATATTAAAAAATAAACAGTTTAAACATAAAATAAGTATGAATAAATATATGTTTCATGTATAGATGTATTTTATACCATTTAATTGCGAAGTCGCAAAAAATTTGCCAGGCTAGAAAGCTCATATTACCAAACCATGCGTCGTCCTTTAGGCTCGGGCGTCCGTGTGCCTGTGTTTTTAGCATTCTTCTACCGCTCTCAGCTGTCGTATATACTTGTCGTATATACAAAAAGCGCTCATGCAATGAGTTGTATTTGAGCAACTTCTTGAAATATTGGTGCACCCGGTTGTTGATTATCAGTACAGTTTCAGTTCACTTATAGAAGGAAAATTTTGTTTGGCGACGCTGCCATTTTACAGATGCAACCTTCGTATTGCATTGTTGTTGCGTCTTGGGAGAATCAAACCTGACCTCAAATCAGCAGATTAGTCAGCTGTCAACACGGGTGCTTTCATGGCTTCTGGCTTTAAGATAGAAGAATGACGTTCTCGAATTGTTCAAATGTTTTCTTTGATTAAATGCAAATTTGTTGTTCAAATAAAAAAAAACTATTGTTTAAAACCATAAAAGGTTACCTTACTTATCTATACCAGACACGAGACAGGTAGCTCGAGAATGTTTATGTAACATTTCCTGCATGGTAAAGCTGGTTTGCTGTGGAAAACGATATTGAACTAGTGTCCACGAGAGCCGATCATACAATACTAGAAAAATCAAAAGAATCAACTTATCTGTACTTTTAACAATAATCAAATTCAATGCTTTGAAATAAGTCAAACTTTAAGTTTAAAATCATACTTGCAATACGCGTCGAACTGTCGAGCTGCGCTTTTTTCGTATAAATCGAGAAAAGCAAGGATGATTTCTAAATATTTGCTTACATGATAACAATGATTTTTACTATTGACATAGAGTCTGTAAGCCCATCGATCAATATAAATATTCAGTTTAGCCTAGAGGTTCTTCCGCAATCTACTCAATGTAACCAAGATTAGAACCGTTCCAACTGATGGTTTTACTAAAATTGGCCTACTCAACGTGATATAGCAGAGCATTGCCATTAGGACGCTTATCGGAGTCATACAACGGAGCTTTTGGGCTGATAGCTACAAATAAATGTGTAACACTGAAATTATCAACAAACTAACCAAGCTAGTAACACACTGCAATGGAGACTCAGTACATTTTCCATAATATATATCATAAAAGGAATAAGAATAAGATATTTACTATATGTAATTAGCTTGGCAAATGGCCCTTTCCAAACGAGTTAGTGTCGGTTAAACCATCCTTTAGCATTTGTCAGAGGCGCGTAGGGAGAAATTGATCGTCTCCCTACAGAAAAAACATAACACGTCACGCGATAAGCTACACACATATTCGAGGAATAATTGCTATGTGTCGATGGCAAAGAAAACGTGTACACTGGAAAGAACCTATATAACTTGTCTTTTTCTTTCCACAGACAGACAGCAGAATCAGCAGAGTGCCTATGAACCATCGAGAGTAGAACGTTTTCCAGATTCACAAATGCCTGCACTTGAAATCGGTGATGGATCCCGCACGCAACTCGGCTGGGAAGAGGTATGGCGCTCACTCATGTCGTGCCAATCATAAGCGTGTTCCAATTTCCTCTAGCTTTTAACGAAAAATATAGATAAATATGTGTTGTCCTTTAAGTGAAATTCTGGTTGAATTTCTAAGTTGTCCAACGTGCTACAAGAAAGCAATACCGAACGTAACACTCGAAATAGTCAATTAGTATACTGTAAGTCATTCAAACCCCATGTAGAAAAAATTGTTATTCAGTTGTTCCACCTGTGTAACTTCTGGAGCCCTTCGAATTTTCCCTTCAATCAGAAATGAAGTATGTCCACGCCCATTTTCGAAGCAAGGCCAGTTCACACGTCCTGCAGCTTATCACGGGTGCGTAATACTCAGCTGGTTAGATAGCTAAGTCAACACTAACTAAACAATGTAAAAATGAGGCAAATTTATACGCCAATCTACTTTTGCATATACACGCGTGAACGTTTAGATACACTGCTATTTATTTAATCTTAGCCTATAGCGTGTAGGCAAACTTACACTTACTCGCATTTGATCCTACCACAACTCGGGCAATAGTTCAACTTGGATCATTTCATACCGATCACATCTCGTTTCATTTATGCTTGAGCTACGAGTAGTGCGCCATTTACACCTTATAGATTTTCAAGATGGATGAGAATTGTTCACTTTAGACAAAACACAATACATTGTGATGAGCACAATCAGACATGTTGCCCCTAGTTTAAGTAACATAGACCTCGATTCCTGTGCCGACATTTTCAATAGCTGCATTTTCATTTCGATCTACAAAACCCCAAGCCTTTGAACAAATAGGCCCTGTTATACTACACTAATCCGCGTCGTTCCTTGCACGAGTGCATATGTCAATGATTATCTCTAGTAGACACATTAACAGTTTGATATCAATTGTTTATTTACTAGGCTGCTGATTAATAGATTACTGTTAATGTTATCTCAACCGACAGGTGCTCGGTTTGTCATTGTCACTATATACTCGCTGTGCAAGCGATATTACCGATTGGATTTGTCTGCCTCGACATTTTTCGTGAAGACGCCTCTTGTACGGAGCGTCGTACGTTTGAGCAGAGCGTACTATTGCGTCATTGTAATTCTAATTGATTGATTGATTGATTGATCCAATCATTCAATCTATACTTGCAACAATTACGTAGAGTTCAATATTTAACGATAAGGCGGGCAAATCTCTCTGTCCAAAGAGCACGCCCCTTTAATTTTTATCTGAGTTTCTTCAAGACGTGCGCGCTAGAGCATTCTCTAATCCTAATTGAAAAAAGTTTGGTCTTTATGGGCGACGTGTTAGGCGATAATTGAAAACTTATAAAATGGTTATTTTGGTTGCTCAGCCTTGTGAGCTTCTAACACGAACTAGGATTTTGCCATTTTTGAAATTAAAAGAAAAGTTTGTTTAGTAAGCCGACATGGAGATTATGAGACAGATGGACTGTAATGAACGATCGAAACAAGGATAATAAGCTATATCGATTATAAAAATATTTCAATGGAAGAGCGGGACTACTTAACATGATGATAACCCAATAAGTCCTACCTGACGCATACCCAGGTCAGATTTGGGCCAAGGATACCTTAGCGTAGCAAGCGAAGCCGAAGATGGACTTCGTAGGGGCGCAGTGAAATTTGTTTTTCAAGGCTTATATTAGAGTGTTCGAGGTCAAGACGTTACTTCTTCAGGTAGCAGGATACATGTATACATAACAATATTGTTGGTTAATATCATAAGAATATGGGTCGCAGTAGCTTAACTGATCACTACAAATGGCCTTACGAGGTCCCAAGAAAAACCTAGTATGCACAATTGAATGTAATGGCGTGAAGCTGCATAATTTACGCTAGTTTGAGTATGAAGAGAACGAAATTTGTTGATTTTGGAAAAATCTGTGTGATAATTTAAGCGAAGCGCTAGGCATAATAATGGGATAATGGAAGGGATATATAGAGTAAAACAACTTTAAAGAGATAACTGTTAAGCCGCGTGTAATATAATTAGATGTGACCTATCAGGAGTACAGTTGGTGGATCAGTCTAGTAAGTAAAAACAATTGCGACACTACGACTTTGCCGATTTATCATCGGTATCTCACGGTTCTTCTTTTCATCCTGTCCCTTTCAGTGTGACGTGATCATTATTACTGATTACGTGACATGCTACATTTCACCATGCTACCTTCTTGAACTAACTGAAAATTATGTTGCTTAAAAATTTTTTTTATTTATTAATCAAGATTGACTTTGGTTTATACTTTATCAAGCACGGCCGGTCAATTGGTGATATTCAATTACTGGAGTAGTAATTTAACACAACTTTTACCTAGCATTGTTGATGAAGAAACGCAAATTTCAATACATTTCCAGAATTCCCAAACAAGCTAGTAACAATAATCGTTACTTCCATTTAACAGAAATCCAACCCAGTAAAACAAATGCAGCCAGAGCGACAATTGTTAGTGCTGAACGAGTATTTAGATGCAACCCTACGCGAAATCCGTGAAAGTCCCCACCTGCGGAAGGTTCTTGATCCGCTTCGACTCGATAAAGAACCAATCCGCTTCCAAAACGGACATATCCATGACGTGAGTACTCAGCTGTATGAAATATGCTTACCCTTTTTTTACTTTCTATCTTAACAATTGAGCTGATGCAGAAAGTGCACCAAGACATAATCGAGATTCTTTTTTTTAAGCTCAATATCTGGTTTTCGTACCTGAAGAATTTTTTTTGTAGTCCTTGTATTATGCTACTTGCAGGTAATGGCAATGTGATGAATCAATTTTTCCTCATTACTGTGATCACTTAATAGTCTCAATTATTTATGTATTATTATTATTATTATATTGGAACCTGCGAAGTGGACTTAACTATACATGGTCATTCTGTAGGTAAGGGGCTTTAATTTTTTTCTGTATAATTTTATATTTTATTCACATTGATGAGATGTCGTATGGTTTTTTAGCTTCGCAATCAAAGATTCTGCATTTTAACCGCCGATTTGATAGTATTTACCCTAACGCCGCGCGAATCCAGGCCGCGATAGCCCAGCAGACGTTTGAGATGTCCGACTCGCAGATCCCTAATATCCCTTTATTGTCCCACAGCAATAACACTATATTCAGATCCTAATGCACAAACGACTCTAATTGGCATAGGCACAAGTGTGGTAATTTGTCGCGAGGTGCAAAAAAACAAACCGATGTAACGTCATCAGGACTATACAATGCTCAAAAGGATCCATTTAGGAGGCAAGGAATTTTGTTCTAACAGGGCCAATTCAAACGGGCCGCGAGCTTCGAATGCTTGTCGTTTTCAGTATTCCTATGAGCTCACTTGACACATTCACTTCACGTAGCCGTTTCCGCTCCACCTAGGAGGCAATGGACTTTTAACTAGAAATAGCTTCACAGTTCGAATTATTCCACGAGAATAGAGTCATCTACCTCAGTAACTTGTAGCAAAGCTATCCGGTTGCCAACAGCTGGGGTAGGTTTATATGTTTTCATGTTACAAAACGGCTGTTAGGGTGTAAATTGAAATATTAAGTTAGACATAATTGTCTTCAGTGGCAAGGCATCGTTTTAATTGGGTGGCAAAAACCCGTTTAACATTTTGACTTCTCAATAGTAACTCGAAAATTTATGTAATGATAAAAGATATTATTGAAAATGTATCATACATGTTTAAAACTTTTTTTTGCATTTGTCAACTAAGAATATACCAATGCGGTGAAAATATATTGTACAACTAAAACTATTGATAACATTTCCAGTATAATTTCTCTGATTGTGTAATATTTTAACACAAATACAGGTGTGGAAAAAGATGGCGATACGCGTTGCAACACATTCAATAATTTTTGTTAATCTTGAAGCCCCAACGTAGTAGGCCCGAAGAGTGAATAGTTAGGGAAGCTACCATAGTTGCTTGAGCTCAGGCAAATCGGAGGAGATATGAATGGTATCTTAGTTTCGTGAGTATTAACGTCTAATGCATTTTGGGAGACAAGGGAACTGTGTGAGATTACACAGTTTCGTTATAGAATCTTAGAAACATGGATCATTTGTCCTCACTCGTTCATATTGTCAATACCCATCTACCCCATTCGGTATTGAGACTCACTGGCCTGAAAAGGGTTTTTCGGAGGATTCGATCTTTCGATATCGATCTCCAGAAGGTCTTAGCAAATGCAAAGAATTGCCTTTTGAACTATATTCCTCTATCTATCAACAATGACAGACGGCTTTGGCAATGGGAAAATCTTTCTCGCCCATTGTATGTTGCTGAATACTCAATAAGACAGATAATGCATAGCTCAAAAGATGCTTAATACGCGCGAAATCTACCGCACAGGAATTTTCACTATATAGGTCGTACGATTATTTACGTAATCAGTTGAAAAGGTAGTTTCGCTTGAAACAGACTATTCAGCCGCTCGTGGTTGTTAGCAGCCTTCAATAAATCCATTCTTATATCATTTCTAGGTAAACCCATCAAACGTACATCACACCCGAACGAATGCAACTTACAAACACTCCTCATAGTACCCAGATGTGTGAAGAAACCATATTAGCGAATCATATTGCTTACAGTCTATTAGACTGTAAGCATGTGTATTAGGCTGTCAAAAAAACACAAATAAATCGAAAATATTCACTATACTCCTCCGAATATTCTGCCTAAGAAACGCGCATAGTCAAAAAGTGGAGGTTGTGGATAAACGACCACAGACATAGGTTTCGATACAAATGTGAGCGAAATTCCAACTGTTCAACGATTCTATCGCGTGAAAGAGTTCGATAAGCTTTTTTTTTTTTTATATTCAGGTTCGTATTGGCGGTCTCCTGTCACTTCACCGCCAAGGCAATGTTTCCCTTTTAGCCAATGAAGGAATTCTGCTCGCTGAACTTGCCGTAACAAACCTTAGCGTGTCCTTCCAGTAAGTTGTCTTAGTTGTAATGTATAGTATACATTAAATACATACTATACAATTTAACTTTTCGAAACTTACATGCCAGAAGCTACGGGTTCGCTGTGAACGTAAGCCCCACCTAATTCGTCATATAATACGTTCTCTTTTTATCGTTTCTAGGTACCAATATACACTTGTCTCACAATTAAAGTTCGAAGGTAGATTCGATGGTTCATTGGAAAAGTTGTCTGCGACGCTTCACATTAGGCTTGCCGAACACACCTCTCAACTACTGTTATTCGAAGTAAGTGTATGTTTCATTGAGAGGTAAAGGGAACTACTGCATCTCTAGACAGAGTCGCTATAGACGCATAGAGTATACAATTATTTTAACTTATTATTTCTATTGAGTTCCCGCAAACCCCAATAGTAACTAAAAATAGTGTCCTTAACAATATTTATTAACATAATAAAAATAATTGTAAAATAAAAAATTATTACACCTATGTCACTTCCAATGTGTAAACGCTTTTGCAGTCCATCCAATACTCAGAACCATATGCATATATTTAAATCGAAGTTCGGGCAAACCTTGGAGGACTGTTTGTCTTAGCAATTTTCTGAAGAATACAGCAGCAGTTAGTCTTCAATTTTTCGTCAAGGAGGTAATTATCATCTATATGAAAGTCAACCGCAGAAATGATGAAGAACGTGCTCACGATCCAAAAGCTATCCCTATTGTGAGCGAAGGCAAATTTCTAGTCAATGTCTATGTTCCGAGCGTGTTGTACAGAAATGCTATTAAAAGAAGATTCGTACATTTGTAAAGGAAACACTTGAAACGAATTTGTGAGAGATTTATGTCTTAATTTGCGGGTGGTGGCTATGTTGAACAAAACATGGCTCTCGGAAACGATACTTTTTGCGCGTGAAAAACATGTCGCTGAAATGTTTGCTTAGACAGAGTCTTAAAATCAACTCAGAAGAAAACAGACAAATTTAGATGGCACACTCTGTTATTTTCATCAGTGTTTATTACGTTTGTTTGATAGCTGTATACATATAGCGCTTGATAAAATATGACGGTCGTAATAAGATACACGACTTCGACTGTGTAGAAGCGCCAGGAGCATCCCAACAGGAAGAGCTGGGGCAGATAATACTATAAACTACGCTTTGTTATATGCTAAAAAAATATAGCAAAGACAACGTTTCGAAATGCAGATTTTGTAATTAAGTATTATGTTTACGTTTTTTAGGTTGTCGACGTTGGCCGCTGCAGAGTTCATAAGTTTACAGGTGCCTCACGCGCTCTTAACTGGGCTATCCGTAGGGCTTTGCAGTTCACGATTAATTCTAATCGCGATCGAATACGCAGAAAGGTAATTTTATCGCTTCGTTGAAAGTCTATTTGCGGTAATTAAAACTACGCGACCTTTTTAGTTATAATGGTCTCAACCTTAGACATTTAAGCGAGCCTTATTATTCTAGCTGGACGCCTATTATCCTAAGTATAAGAAAATTAATTCGAAGAAGGAGCAAACAAGGCTTAGTCTACAGGGCAGTGAGTACTCTTAGCTTCTCATGCTTAATATTCAAATTGTTCAGGCTCGCTCAATGCAACGTACTAGAAGTATTTCATTGAAGAGAACGTTTCCGCGCTTCTCTAAAAACCTTTTTTCTTCTCCACCTACCTGCATTTATCTTTTATTTTCGATAAAGCTCTTCCTATACTATCAGCGTGCTGTAATGATATTGTGTTGTAAGTGGAATTTTAACTAAAAACTCCTCAAAGGTGGACGTTCCAGGTGGAAGGAAAACATATCTTCGACACCTTTCGTCACGGCCAAAACGCTTTTCAAGCAACCCGAGACATTTACCTTGCGTACGGTAGTGACGTTATCTCTAAGAGTGGTTTGCCAAATTAGAAATCGGTATACGAGACCTACAATATGTCTCCCGCCTTGGCCAACCATCTGACTTAATGGCGGCCAGCTGACAACATCTGAAGAAAAAAGCTCGACAAACATCTCAGAGATTAGTCGAAAAGGCGGGCTGCGGTCATACGACCGTCGTTAAGTGCCTCATACATTCATTTAAGGCTTGGGTACTTCATAAACTTTCTGAATCCAACAAGGAATCACAGCCTTAGACCGGCCGGTATCAAGCGTCACGAGGTTACAATAACTGATTTTCACACAGGATTGTTACCGGTAATAGAAAATGATGTCTGCAGATCAACATGAACCGGAGCTCGGAACGGGTAGCTCCAGAAGGAAAGCGAAGGCTTAGAGTCCAGACCTTTATACAAAGAGGTTATGGTTTGCATTTGGCATCTGATCTACTAGGAATTACTTTTTACGAATTTGACAATTGATCGGCACGTTTAGTTAGCTCGGTTGCGTGAAGTCAGCCAGGCTATTTAAAAGATCAGACTTGTAATTGAAATCAAGTCATTTTGTCTTTTGTCACAAGGCAGATATCCCAAAAACTGCTCTGATAGTTCTGTCGTACCCTCCATATTCTCCGGACCTTACGTCGACAGATTTTCGCCCTTTCCTCTCAACAAGCAATCGTCTTCGTTGACTTGTCTTCGACACAAATCAAGAATCCTCTCCGAGACCAAACACGCTACCTTCCGGCGAGACGGCATACTCATTTACTGGAAACATAGGAGAAAATTATAAACGTTGATGGGAACATACAAAGCCATAATTTATTATTACAACAATCAAAAACACGGTGTTGTTTACCTAGTGAAAAAGCATGGAAGATTTCTTTCTAACGTATATTTATTGATCAAGCAAGATGGACAAATTTCTTTATTATCCAGCTTGCTTGGATTATAAGGCACTCCGAAGAGACTATAAAGAAACTCAGATTTATCTTGGTTTTCTATTTATTTAAAATAATAAAGTGGTTTATAGGTTTTATTATTTTACTTCGTTGGTCATGTCATGTCGGAAACAGCACAGCGTTCCGGCGCTCAAGCCATCAAACACGCTGCGTATACGACGAGTATCAAATAATTAAAGCGTTGATACCTAGCGAGTTATTATAGATTACTAAGAATTTAATTTTCCTCAGAGATTCTGTAGCGTGGCGAGGACCCATTTGTATATTCCGGGTCGGTAATTATTCTTTTTGGTACAAGCCGTATATATGTCGCATGCCTCTTTGTTTCTTCCAGGTGGAAAGCGTTTTACGACCCGTTATCGAGGACGAACTTCGGAAGGTTAGCCTCGAAAAAATCATCGCTAATATCCTCCACTAGCGGTTGTTACAAACTGTACCGTATAATACGTGGAACGTAACGTGCCGTTATATATATGGAAGCGTACTTGGCTATTAATAATTACACATTCGTTTCTTCGAAAGAGTAATTATTTTTATTATTAATATTATTTTGTATTCATATTTTTCTCGTCTCACGCTCGCCGCTTTCTCACAGTCAATCTCACATTCTCTTTTGCTCCCTCCTAGTATAGATATATTTATAAATTTCTATGTGTAACGTTTTCATATTGGAAGTGTATATTTTGATTCTATTATGCTTTTGTCCTAATATTACCATAGTAATTGTTGTCCTTTGTGTGATGACAAAGATCATCAATTCCTTACATAATTAACTGTATACAGATTATTTTTTCAACTATGTTTCACGCTCAGCTTTCAGGCCCACAATGAAACTTTATGATTGAAGCACGTTCTATTTTTTTTTTTTTTTCGTACGCTATATTTGAAAATCGTTCCTAAAAAATTCTAAAGTGACTGTTACATGAAGTATCCTTGACATTTATTTGCCTTTGTCCTGTTTCGTTATATTATGCTTATTACCCTAAAGTGACGAACGTCAAGTCATTATTGCCACACTTTCTCCTTTAGTCAGTAATAATATATACAAGATATTATAGCTCTAGTTAATAGCAACCGTATCTGTTGCTAAGAGCAACAGCCAATGGTCAATTGGCGCAATAGCGATCCATTCTTGCGTTTAGACTCTTTTCCATATAATACCAATAAGGATTATTATTGTTACATCTATGATAATATTTGATGCTACTTTGTCGTATTTTTCGTTTCCATTCGATAGCATACGAGTTAAAATAAGTAATGGCATCTGGTTTCTGGTTCTGAAGAACAAACGAAGTGAAATATATGACTGCTAGCGAAACAGACCCCCTGTCTATAGATCGTATTTTGAATCGTAAACAGTCATCAAAGCCTTCGTGACCGAGCTTCGTAGAGAAACTGAAAAGGGATAGGGTCGTCAGTTGAGGCATTTCAACCTGCTATTTAGATTAAACACGGAAACGTCAAACAGGGTCCGAATAATAGCAGGTGAGCATCTCATGTCTATATACGTAAAGCAATTCGTTCCTTTTAGTGCGTACATGGAATAAGTTCGGCAAAGACCGATCTGTAATAACTTGCCCGGTTTCAGAAACGGATCATAACAACGATAAGAGTACAACAATTGCTCTTCTTTAGGTATACCTATTTATGGCTCATGTCACGTGTAATATTCATATACAACCTATCACTAAATGTAGTGATGGAAATTCATCATGTGTTTTGTCACGATGGCATACAGATAGGCAGTTTTATTTGACGACATACATACTGTCACCGAATAAATTGCCCGTGAACTAAAAAGCTTCTTTTCTAGTTCTATCAGCTTGACTTTTGCGTCGCATCAACCATACGCACCTATCCTATCTCTTCACTTCGATTTCTAAAGCCTGCCATTTTTAGCTATTTTTAAAATCAGGCCACATGAACCTATTAATTTGTTTAGGGTGATTTACAATACTTGACAAGAACTCGTTTCTGATTATCGTCCGACTCATTGTGTGATGCAATACAACTTCATTTCACTATACCTCGAAACTTTCCGATGAGGCCCACCAGCCTAAATATCCAACAGCACAAGTTTGAACCTTATCCCAAGTTTATTACTACCATTAATATAAAGCGGCCTTCATCGCTAACCTGATCCGTCGTACCACACATTCTGTATTATTGAATTAAAAAATTTCCATCTTCTTAGACAGAACGAACTATAACTTTTTTTTTTTTCTTTTCAATCTAAAAAAAGGTACCTGAAAGCTAAACCGTGCCAATAAAAGCTTATACATATTCCAATAAGGCTTATACATTATTTCATTAGTAGATTTCATTTCTTTCGATATTTAGAACGCTTTGACGTCTCGGCGACAAGTTTTACGAGAAGCCGATATACAGCGTAATGCATTACTGACGCGGGAGCCAACAAATATTCCATATAATGATTATATAAAACTAATTTCCAACTTACTACTATACGCAACACTCTTGCCCTATCTAACATCCATATCTACATTGTATTTATTAATACTATATAATTAAAAATAATAGATTAGTCTTTGTCGTAACTTAGACAAAAGCAGTTGCGAACGGTTGATTAATGGTATTTCCAATATATATATATATATATTTGTATATACGAACGGGTGTTGTATCTGTAAATAATTTTTATACGGAGCATGTGGGCTCGAGAAGCCTCGAGAAAAGAGAACTTAAAAAAGAACTCTAATCATTCTGTTTGAATGATTAAGAACACCACCTACGGATATACTAGTAGCAATCCACTGTTAGCAAAGACATTATGATGTATATCTTACTGTAGTATCTGTTTTGCTAAAACATAGACTTTCTGAGAGATTTTCTGAGAGATCAGCACTATTAATAACCCCATCTGACTGCAAAGGACCAGTTCGATTCAGACGTCGCACGGCCTCGTTAAAATCGTTTTATTACACTTCGGGATCGAGGTACATAGAGCTATGCAATTTGGCCTGGTTCAAAAAAGTTGTCGTTGCAACGTTCATAAAAATGCGATAATACACCGATAGATTTCCTCCGCTTTTAAAGTTTGTCTTCTTGCTCACAATAGCGTCACTCTCGGAAGGCAGTGATCCATTCTATTAATTCAGTTACGTCATATCATATCAATCAAATAGACGGGTGATCAGCAGAAAGAGACCCGTAATGCGTTACGGCTGAAGCTGATAAGCAAGCGAGTATGCTTTTACATAGTTACCAAATATTTTAGCTCTATGTACGTGCAAGGCTGAACGCTGCACTAGAAATTGCCTAGCATAGGTTCGTTGTTTGGTAAGCGAATTTCTCTCGTTAATGCCTTATTATTATTCTTGTAGTAGAGTTGAATTTGCTGCTGGTAAAAGTCTTCATGTCACCGTTATCGGTAAACCCATGTTACCGGTACCCATTGCTCCTGTAGATGTATTAGTTCTGCAGCTTCTCTCAGTTGATGGATAGTGTCCCCTATGTCTGAGTTGACTATCGTTAAGTCAAACCATCGACCGAACGTGTTTGCTAGCTGGGTAGATTCGCGATTCAAGCGTTCTAAACTACCGTCCACCTGCGTAAGAAAAACACACAGGAGTGATCGTATGGCATAAGCATTTGGTCAAATTAAATAAGTTAGTTAGGTCAAGCAGCTTTTTCTCCTTGTAGCAATAGTTATAATATAATAATACCCTTGAAGTTCGTAGCGGCTTTATTCTAGCATCACAGATAAAGTTAGATAAGGGAAAATTGTTCACTATATTCGTAAAACTGTCTTCCGATATTCGTTTTGCGCCATGTTTGACTCAATTACACGTTTCAATCAAGCTGTAAGAGTCCCCAAAAGTGGATATCGAGCAAAAATCTGTCTACGATATGACTGGTCAACCGACGAACCGTGTATGTACAACCGAGTATACGGGTCGAACATTTTCTAAAATCGAACGAGAGTAACCTTGTTTTCTCGAAAATGATCCCATGCTACAGGAAGTGGGTAATCTACAACACTGTCATTCGGGGAAAATTATGGTCAAAGCGTAGCAATGCTCTTTAATTGAGTGCTAAAGCTGAATGACCAATTTTCACCTCAAGAACCAGTATAACCTTACTCCAACGAGTCGTATTGGTCTGTGCGGCTTGTGTGCATCTCTCTGAGTGTGTTTCTATGGTAACTATAACTGACAACAATATTGACGCGCTAACTCAGCGTTTGAGAAAAAATATTACCATATATTAATAACCAGAAAATATAACGATCTGGGGAAAATAAGGTTAATAGCTGCTTGTATGGTTGCTATGCCGTTTCATAGGTCTGTTAGAGAAACCTCATAAGTCCAGCAAGGCCCACTTACTTTGTAGTCCTACCTAAAAAGAGATGATTTCAAGAAGTTACTTACACAAGTAGAATAATTAGAATTGCTAAAAAGATACTAGTAACGACCCAATGGTTTAAGACAATGCATACAAGAAAAGCAACATGACAAGGCTCGGCTTCACATATCTTACGTGAATTTGCAAAAATTGTTGGAATTTCATTTGGATGTTTTACCCTAGTCATAGTCTCGGCCTCTTTCATCCTAATTACTACTTTTTCTGGCCCTTCAGTAAAAATAATTTTATGTATTTAGATGCTATAAGGCCAGCTTATTGCAAGCATAAAAATAGAGTTGAAAAGTTGCGCGAAAGATAAGCGAGTGTTGTAGCCAATAACCGCCAATGTAGCGTTGATTAAAGTTGGGGGGACGAAAAATTGTTTTTAATTATAATTAGGCAAAATTCCGCTGCGAACTTGTAAATTAATATACAACGCACTGTATAATAATTTATAGGGATTTATATCTGTTGTTTTAAGAGCCTTCTTTTTTTATTGACACAGCTTCAATTTATACGTACATCATGAAGCGTGCCAAGCGGTGGAGCGGCGATAAAGACGACAAACGGCGTGAACTCGGCACATCGAAGCATCTTCAATGCCTGAGGCTCTACATCCAGTATAGCCATTTTACCGCTGTTGATTATCCTGAAAAATATTGATACACTTTAACATGGAAACTATCTTAATTGTGTTAAACGGTTGTGAATTCGATCATGTTAGGGTGGTTTATATTTTCTACATAATAAACTCCTTCGGCGAATCTCCAAATTTATGAAATTGTATCTCTATTGAGAGTTACCTTTTGCTCAATACTAATTCTTTATCTTTTAACTTGTATAGAACAAATCTGTGTCAAGCTCTATCCAGTGTTTTTTTTTCGAGAGATAAGCAATTATCCTACTTTTGCCAATGTTCTATGTGTATCGTTGCAGACAGCACTATTTTCCATACTTGTTTAATTTATTCGTTAGATCTAAACTTGTAAGTTGCATTAGTTTTCGTCCGAAGGACTATTTAAGAAGCGTTAGACAGGCGGCTGAGATAACTGGTACATGCTTTAAGTGAAACCGCTGATTACAACACGGCCTATAGTGCGAATGGCATGAGCTACAGTAATCGGCACATATCTCAAGTTTAACTTAAGACACTGAACGGATTTAAACGCGCAAGTGGACTGTATTCAACGGCTTTTTGTGCATGAGTGGTCTATATGGATAGGCACTTGTCCTGCAATTTCCAGGTTAGAAAAGCGCATACACTATATATTTGATGCGCCAGCATTGGGTCAATAAAATATAGATACCTTCGGATCGTGTCGAGTTTTGTTCCGTACATGGCACCT
Organism: Varroa destructor; assembly: GCF_002443255.2. Classification (NCBI taxonomy): domain Eukaryota; kingdom Metazoa; phylum Arthropoda; class Arachnida; order Mesostigmata; family Varroidae; genus Varroa; species Varroa destructor. Next base: position 1,106,160 of record NW_019211454.1, on the reverse strand, counting down.
TCGTGGCCGCCGTATTCGAGGTATTGATTGGTAGCAATATCTCTTAACATTTCATCTTGATGCACAAAAAAATAATGATGCCCGTTTTCCTCGCCCCTTCGCTGTGGTCGCGTCGTATCTGTATCAAATAAGATTGAGCTCGTCAAAGACAACTGATTAATTAGCATAAGGAAGCACATACTTAGAGTCAATAAGGTATAGTAGACAAGATACTCTGTTGAGGAAATTACGCTTTATAGTATTTCTAAATTAAACTACATGTTTACGATAACATTTATCATTAACCAGTGTAGACAGCAAAGTGGGTTACTTACGTGGGATTGGATATGCGTATCGTTCAGGATTGCCTCCAATCAACGTGTTCTTAATGTGTCTCCGTCCCACCCCATGGGCCCCGAGTAGCACAAGGGTGTTACGGCGAAAAGCGGGAACTTTCATCACTTCTTCATAGCATGACAAGTCCATATCGTCCGCAAGAGCGCGCTAAATTGGGAATAAAGACAATATCGAAGAGTATTACTGGTATTAACAATCGTGTCTAGTCTTAATGTTTGATTCTCCTTAGTAGGCAACAATGTACAAAAGAGAAATCAACGATTCTATTGACAAAAAGAAGCAATTAGGCATATACGAAAGCTACACATTTCACACGATTCGGCGTACCAGTCGTATAAATTAAATAATTTTATGTTTTAGTGTTCTTGTTATGTAGCGCATGAGCAAAAAGGCACAAGAAGATGTAATGTAGAAGCTGAAAGATCGCCATTGGCTCTCCCCATGTAACTTTCAAGCTTCATCGTGAATATCACATTGCATCACTTACAAAAAGCACGTTCAGTAAACATCAGAGCTAACAGAGATGTCTCAGGTTTTGCAGGTTAATGGACTCATGTAAATAAAGTTTTCCCAATTAACCCGGATCTATTCTAATAGAACATCCATTAGGTAATCCTACATAGCATTAATGCTATGTTAATTTGTTTCACATGATATTTTATTACTAACCCGAATTTATATGTTATTTGTCATAAAGGGCTGCATCGTCTGTGGAACTACTGTTGGCCCTGAAACACTTCTATTGTTTTTTAAGTTAAAGGTACATTTCTATAGCAAGTAAAACAATTTTAAGGAAGGGAATATAAAATAACAAGCGTCATTCAAATGGGACAGATGCTTTTTATGTTTAGCTAATTTCAGCCGTGATAACAATTAGCCGTGATACAGTAAGAAGATCGACAAATTTTGAAATACTTACTTTGGCAGCAAGCTGCTTTTCTTTTTCCTTTTTACGTTTTCGAAAGATTGAGCAATTCGTCGAGTCGCGGTGATGACCGTACTTGTCGTTCTTGGCATTCTCCAGCGCTGTTTGTGTTAGACGCCATTCTTGAAGTTCGGGCGATGGAACGAGTCCGGAGGGACCCTCAGGTGAACATTTACGCACCTGCCACCAGTTTGCATCCTCTTTATTTATTACCTGTAGAAGGGAGATGATAGCACAGGAACTTGCGCTGGTACTTTAAGTATGGTTCACATGAATCAATAGAGTAGCTCCGATGATGAATTGGACAGGGAAACATGATTTGAGGCAAGAGATAGTTCCTCCAAAGCGTATTATATGCAACGACTAAATTTCTAAATTGGATAAACAAATATAGCGATAACAACTCGAGCTTCTCTGAGCTGCATTTCATAGCAGATTCTCTGTAGAATAAGTGTTTGATAGCTGCTAGTAAGCCAACAATAAACTGCTGATAGTTAAATCCTATAGAAGGGATATACTTGTACCGTGTAGACAGAGGTGTGCATTTGATAATCAAACTAAGTATTCTGCTTATTACATAATATACCTTTACGATAGTATTTGATTTATTTCTAATACTGCCTTTAAATTGTATTTACGTTATCACTTCTCTAGACACTTTCCTGGCGTAGTGGGTTTCATGGGCAAAGCCCTACGGGTACCAATACTGTTTTTTTACCAACTTCAACGAACGTGATTGGACCTTAACCTTCTCAGAGTATCAATAACGGAAGTTTACTACTCCGCCTTGGCGTGGCGTGTTATTCTCCCTGCTTCTAAACTCATCTTTTTTGTATGTACCGTACAAGTTTTATACTTCGTCGGTGCGACACAGCGTTGAAGATCAGCTCTTTTCTATATATAATTTCGTAGACGAAGCTTCATATGCTACTAATTACTGTTGAATATAGTATACATCTAATCCGTTATCTCAGTCCTACTTTTATTTTGCTGCAGTCCATCACTGTGACAAACACCCCACTGCCGTTTACCTATTAAAAATGCCCAATATGCTATTGTTTCTAGTTTGTGTTTATAAGCAACCATCATTTGTTACGTTGTTCAGGAAACGATTGGTTCGTCTGTCACGCTACCGGATGGTCACAGTGTTCTGTTAGAAGCGGTTGACGCTATACTACATTATTTTTTTTGTAGACCGTCTTACACCCGTGTTAGACTTGTTTCGTATTTGCGCAAGCTCATGTGCGCTCATTTTTTGGGAGGAGTTGTCAAAGTTAGCATCTGTCCAGCCCATTTGTTTATGTAAACCAAAAGGTGATTTCATACGGCACAGCAGGGTAATTTCTACGGAAAACCAGCCGTAACATCGCCAAAGAAGTTACCCTACAGTAGTTAGAAAAAAAGAGTGCAACTAGCCGACGTTCAGCAGCGATCTCGTTAATGGTATTACCAGTTTTAAACCAGATATCTAGACTTCTTCTTTTCTATGACGCCGCATCGCAGAGACTTTTGACGTCACCACATCTCGAGCATATGCTACACGGTACCCAGACAGAGCGAGTGGACACAAGTGGCGGAACGATATATTCGCCTTTTCTTGTGTCGCGTTTATGCATAAAGGATTGCGACTCCATAGATCTAATATTTTGCATTTCACGGAAACGCCGTTTTTGCAGGCAGTGGTCACGATAAACTTTTCAGTTGCTCTTCGCCTATTCATCTGCTACTTGTAGGACATGACTGAATTGCGCTTCATCTAGCTTAATCCCTGCAGTTGCCTCGCATTGAATTACTCCATTTGAACCTTCAGCGATTTCGACATGCTATGGGAAATATTTTCAGCAAGAATAGTCTCTGATTTCTTCTTCTTTTAGCCCACAATATCAATCTTAAGAAATCGAATCCTGATTTTCTAAAAAATGGACGCACTCGAAATAGCTCTTGGATCTTAAGAAACGATCTCAATGATAGGTCGAAAGTGATCATCATTTATTATGTAAACTGTTTCAGATATATAATACGATCCCTCAGTGCCTGGTGGTATATCTTAAATATAGTGTATAAGTAAAAAGGCAAATACAGATAATTCTAATTACCCAGACTGACGGCACGCATGTAGGTGTTGTGCTATCAAAGCAAAGCAGATTAAAATGGAAAAAGCTTATTATGAAACCTGTATGTAATCAACAATAGCATATACTTGCTGCATTCACATAAAAATAAGCTAAGTTGAAACTTTCTCTTAACGGCATTTAGTTTTGAGTACCCCCATGTTGCAACAAGATTTGTCAGTGTAATCAAAACTATTCGTAATACGATCGATCCCCTTTACTTGCCCCATTTATACTAAAAACTCATATCAGATCAACAGGTTCACTCAAGTCACGTTTAAAATTAGATGCAGGCTTATAAAGAATGGAATCGTGATTTATTCTCTTGTTTGCACACCGCGACATTACCTGTACTATTTGAACAGTATGTTTTTATAATGATGATTTAAATTGGGACACACTTTGACGAGCTGTTCATCGTAACGGGTCTATCCGTCATTAATCTTCTACAGCAATAACTCCCTATAGATTTCATATTTCACAGGCCAACAATTGATCGAAATAGTTTAAAAAATATTTTTCTTATTTTTTTTTATACACACAAATTAACAGTAATTTTGAAATAAATCTGATGCAAATTCGGTCGTCCAGGTAAACTTCAATGATGAATGTTTTTCAGACTCGTTCGCCTTTTTGCACCTTTTGGGCCATTTTGAGTGAACAAAATGAAGTGCTTCACACCATCTTTAATCTAAGCATTCTGTAATCAGAAATATGTTACAGCACAACGTCTTGACGCAACGCGAAAATTAAATTTTACTTTATTCAGAAACAAACGTATGCCACGAAGTACAGTCAACAATATTTGTATGTTTATCAATAATCCGTGCTGTTAAGAATAGAAACAAATAAAACTTTAGCCACCATATATAAAAATAGCCTGCATATTATTAAAGATAAATCATTCTATAGCGTGTCCAAATTAATCCCCAGGTAACGACAAACCACCTAAATTACCCGTCATTAGTACTTTATGTAAACTCTATTCTATAGAAACTCGCTTGTCTGTCAAAAACTAAGTTTCAGTTTTTCAGGAATCCGATAATCGAATAGCCAAGACAAATTATTTTTCTGCCAGGGCTTAGGGCATATTCTGCGGGCCTGACCTCCGCCTTGGTTGGATCTGCACTTGCGCGAAATGGAGGACAGTTAATGTAATTAACTTATTATACTTTTTAAAGTTTGTTCAGCAGGGAATCTGTACTTCCTGCCAAGCAAATTTTTGGAATCTGCCTTGATGCTGTAGCTATACGAATTTGTAATTGAGTAAACGACGAAAACTTCCCACGTTTGTGTGTTGTCGATGAAATATGTTGCTTTTTATTTGATAACAGTGCTTTTTCTAATATTTCCAATAATAGCAAAAAGAGATGATGAAGGACAAAGTCGCAGACACTTACAACTTCACAAGTTAGACACCTGGGCCTCACTCAGTCCTACAGTCCATCGGTGATGAACATAGTTCATACGAACGCTATTTCGACGTTGATTATAGAAATCGTTATACGTTTTATCCGCTCAGATATAAAAATGGTGCAAACTTTTTTCTGGTTTTTGTACAACTAAAATTATTAATTATGAGGAACCATTCTTAAGCTTTTTTTCTAGCTAGAACTTTTATTACTTTATTCGCTTTTTAGACTTTTTACGCACACATACTTCTAAATATCGTTTTCTTATAAAATGTTTGATACAGCGTCGGATTTGGATGCCCTTCAACAAAAGACACATACATCAAATCGATTCTATGCTCAGCACACAAGTCAACAAATATATTAACTTTATATATATATATAACAAATATATTAACAAACAAAAGAACTATTAAGTCCGTTACCCAAACTCATAAAAACTGCTCTTTATTAAGTAACTTTATATATATATATATCTCCCAAGTGACGAAATAGCGGTATAATATTATATAAACATATTGATACTTATAATTAATTCAATAATAATAATAATTTATATAAGGCAGCTTACCTGTAGTATTTGACCTATACGAAACGAAATCCCCGCTTGAGTGCATGGGATGAGCTCGTCGTCAATCGGATCGTAATTAAACATGCATTTTATGTACATCTGAAATATCAGACATCATCAGCGACAACGATATCGACGATAACAATGATTATTAGTGCTCATCAATTGTTGTTCCGCATTGTCAAGGGAAAAACATATGCAATATGTCTAAGAAGATCTAGGGATCTTCGTTTTCATCTATTTTCAAAGAACGACATCAGCAGTAAAGCACTGGTAGATTTGCGTGCAGAACGTGATATTCGGTCTTAGAGGCCTGATCGGTTTATGTTAAGTTACAAATAAACTTCCTGGTAAAAGTATTAGAGTATCAGTTTCGTCTATATAATATCATAATAGAAGATACAATTGCCAGTTAGCATCAAAATTTTTTCCGTAGCAATCGAGACTCGTTTCGGTTTACAGCATTACATAATGGCAAATAAATAAATACGTTTTTCTTTATTATGTAGATCGTAGCTTTATTTCCGGCGTCACCGTTTGGCATTCCATCAAATGGCCTGCTCCCCGCACGAAACGTATCTTGCGTACATTCGGATTCGAACCTACACTAGAGTCTGCGTGTCCTTAACACGGACACGCAAATACGCTATCCACTAACCTGTCATAGGGCCAAAGTGTTAGAGCAAATACATCATAACCCAGCAATCAATGAGTGCAGTAGTAGAACGTTAGACAATTATATTAGGGTGTCGTATTTGCAAAGCTTCATTTTAACAGCTATTAGGCAAACGAATTTCAATGCCAAAAACAGAAGCGCTGTGAGTACTAGTCGTCGTGTGTCCGCGAACCAATATTCGAAAAGTTAATATTTATTAAATTTAACTTAATTTAGCATATTTTTGTAATTAACATGGATTTTACATAAAACTACCGTTATTGTTTCAGTAAGAAAAAGTTGCAATGTAGTCTAATACAAACGCTAAGCTCTGTTTGATTTCGCGTATCCGGAGTCTCCATCGAAAAAAATTTGACGCAAGATTTCTCTAGCTTTTAAGCCCATTTAGATCTGCACAGCGTAGAAATATAAGTTCCGAAACACATGTCCCACTGAGTAGCTTTATTGAAAGCGGGTTGCAAAGGGCTCTCTAGGTTAGAGTCAGTCTTCCACTAAGTGAAAACGTCCGTTATGCGACTCGCGCACAACAGAAAAGGTCTTTAGTCGTCGTTAGTACGTCGTTTGGAGAAACGTTTGCTCTCAAGTTAATCTTCCTATCTAGTATTTTATAAATTTTCTCTTCAAAAAAAATATGCGTAATACTCACAGCAGATGATGCAAGATGGTTGAAATTTTGATGCTGTTGATGATGATGATGATGGTGATATTGCTAAGGAATAGGGTGAAGGTCCAGAACATACAGAGGAAAAACACATAAGGACATAAAAATAAAAAAAATATAAAGAGAAGTGTTAGTTTTCTGTGGGGTTGAATGGGGGGGGGGGGGATTAATGAAAGGAACATGTGTAGCTCTCCAGAAAGCATGACAAAGTAGCCAGGATAGTAAAATCAAACAACGTATTAGTCCAAATTTCGTAGGTCTTTTAATAGGAATAGTTAAAAGGGTCAATAGGTGAATGTGTTTGAAAGCTGACCATAGACACGGATTAGCAGTAGACGGTACATAATATCCAATGACTAAAACAACTTGTATATTTCCCATTTTGTCAAAAAAGAATAAACCCAATGAACAGAGACATCTGTTTGGCAATAATACAGAAGGAAACCAACTACAACATATTTAAGTATATATGAACTTTGCTCAGGATTTATGTAGAACTAACTACAGGGAAATCTTTACAGGCGTTCTTATCTCTAGGAAAGACTAATCAAAATAGCGCGCTGTTCATTCGCGCAAAATAGTTTGGAAAAGACTAAACTTTATTTAATATCTCGAATAACCTTGCGATTTTGACGTTCTGTAAAATGAATACTTCTGCATTATTTCGCTTCTTTTTTTAAAATAAACCTGAATATCTAAATGTGCATTTACGGGCAATCACTCCTGGTAAATCATATTGTTTTTTTAAACAAAACAAGATATCCTTTGCTGAAAACCGATGTTATATTAGCAACAACTTCGTATCCCTTAGCTTATGGCCCGACATTCAGCTTACACAATGTCTAATAGACTGACAAAATTCGTCCAGTCCAAAACGTTTGAAAAGAACCAGATAATTTTGTGCGTGCCAACTTAAAAATTATCAACCACTCGTCAACTCCGCCCCGTGATATGAAAAAAAAATGCGTACTTTTAACTTCGTAAAACAATAGTAGCATCAGAACTAGATGTTCCTCGACGCCACCAGCTGTGGAAATATTGACTGCGACGCCTTAATATAAGACATCGTAGCAACTGCTTACAGGACCTTTGCTGTGGCTGGCGTTAATCCTTCAGGGAAGATAGAAGATCCCTAGAGGCCGCATTGCTAACACAGCACTTTGCCTTTGGAGTAGCGTCGGGAAAGAGGAGGGCTTGAGCTGCTGCCACTATCAACTGGTTACGACATTTCTACATCTTCTGTATCGGCAGATCAAACAAAGCAAAACCTCGCAAGAAATCGTCTCAGTTTTACAAGTTACTTTTAGATTGCCTGATTCAGTTTAAGAGATCTATCAACATGTTCCTGACGAGGCAAATCCATTTTGCTTTCAGGCCCGGCAGAGTCGCGCCTACCACGGATAGGGAAATGAAATCGTGAACGAGCATTGTTATCTGAAGCGAGACGATGCTGAGCTAAACGTGGTTCATTGTTTTTGCTAGAAGCACTTCATAATTTAGTTCTTAACAGAATAATAAGTGAGTTAAAAGTGTTCGAATTGACTAGTGAGGTAGGATTCTAACGGTAAATGGTAGAGAGCAAAAAGCAAAATTTAAGCAGAAAACGAAAAACTCTAGAAGCTTACGGCCAAAGGAAGTTTTCGATAACCGAGAGAGCCGAATGAGCCCGCATCTGGCCGGAGGTTCAAAACAAAACACGCAGCCACAGAAAAGGTCGATACGGCGGTCGAATGCATTGTTATTCTCAGTACTTGAAACATGCAAATAAAAGGATCTAACAAGGACTTTACTAGATAAAGATATCATACCTCGTATACGCTATTTTACGATTTTGCTGGATATGAATCTCATGTGTGGTTACATTCTCTCCGTATCAAAATGATATGGATTTTTATAGGAAATGGAATGATAGTTCCGTTCGACCAGTTAGACCTGTTGTTCGTCTGTCAACGGAAAAGGAAGTCACTACACAATGAGGCAACCAGCGCTTCTTTCCGCCAGCCTAATGACATCATCCGAACTATCGACATTTCATACTCCTGCATACTTCATTTTTTTTTTTTATAGGAATATTTATGGCTCGCATGGCTTCTACTAAGCAAGTAGTTCTTCAATCGCATCTTCATATTCCTAACCACTCATCACGCTGGGCCATATGTGTGCGTATATGTTATGTGTACATCGATATTGTTTTCCCCCCATTGAACCTGGCGTTCTTCGAAATACCGTTATTCCGAAACAGTTTTCAAGTTAGGTGTCCCCGCAGATATTTTCGGCAATGACAAAGCCAACGGGAAACATGAGTTTCTTTGAATGAACCAAATTACCTTTATATCCAATAAAATCCTTTCGTGTACTTGCGACAGGTCTCAGTGAGAATCTGTTGATAACTTCATTACAGAAATATGAAAAATTACCTTTTGAGTTTTCTATGACGTCGGTGATCCATTACAGGCGACTTATGTGAAATCGCTGCAATTTAACAAAGAACGATACCTATGTGTATATAAATAGACACGCTGAGAATGCGATCTAAAATGATCTGGAGCTTGACACAGCATTGAAGATTTCCGTTTCAAATCAAATTTAAAGTATAAGAAAAATTGGCCACAGCGCATAATAATACCGTTCAATGGCGACCCCGATGTACACTTAAAGCATCTGGACCGAACATAACGGCTTGTTTTCACATGGTCTGGCAAGAAGCGCTTCTTGGAAACGAGTGGAGATCATTTAGGATCTTTATCAACACAAATATAGCTCACTAATTGAGCACTTTTTTCGTAAGTATGTTACACAAGAGTTTCTTTTTATCCAGAAGAAAGTATAGTTTATAGATTATATCTACTAAGTAAATCGAGCAAATAGATTTGCAATATTGTATGATTTTACCGACTGCATAGAATCAATACCGCATTAGTGCCGACGGTAACGTTGATGCTTCAATGCTGTCAGGCATAGTGTACAAGCGGAACTCTCTGCAACGCGGTAAATGGCAACAAAGAATAGAACTTTTATAAACGCACTATGGATATTTGAATCTCTCATATCCTTCAGTTGAAAAAGCCTTTTATCTGCTTCATAAAGACTAACTAAATTTTGCGTATTTCTGTTCACTTGGAAACTAATTGAAGCAATCCAAATCTAGCAACTCCACGATGGCGATATGGTAAGACTGGGTTTTTTTTGAAAAAGCTGACTGAAAACCTCACAAAAAAATAGGACCTTTGCATCCCTTCTCGCTTCCCCAGGCTTCGCTTTTCTTAATCATCTTCTAACTCAACTAAACATAATTTATCCAATTGGCTTTCGTCATTCAACGTACCTACATAAATAAATCCATCAGGTATCTATCTGCACGCGTTAACTAGCGTCTGAAATACCACCTCAGACGGTAGTCTCATGACAGCTTCCACCAAACATTACTTCATCATTGTAAAAAGGTTTCAAACGAAGCAAATGAAATCTATCATTCTAACGACAGTATTGATCGAAAACCATTGGGCCACAACGAAACACGAAACAAACGAAAAACACACCACTTTATATTGCCTTTAAGTAACATTGTCAATCGACACTAGAATATATCCGTGTTATCAAAAGTGTTATCCATAGAGGAGGAGGAACAGTTGTAACAAAAAAAAAGAAAAAAAGATAATGCAGAAAATGTGGCGTTATTTTGCAGATCAAAAGGAACAATGATCATTGTATAGCTCAGAATGTTGACACCAACACCAGCGTGTCGAACTCTTCTTCTCTATATATTTTCGAACGAAAGCTGAACTCTTCATTCATTCATTCACAGTCTGACAAAAACGTCGAGGCGCAGAAGCGAAACCCCGACTGTGTCAAAATTTATTGCGTGTTTTCGTCCTTAATCAAAAACGGCGTTGCGAAGAGCTATGGGAAAACTCACGCTTCTTATTCCCTTTTTAAATTGAAATGCTCTAATCTTGGTTGAGAAGGTTCGCCATCGCTCACAAAAACGCGACTAGCTCAATTCGTCCTCGTCTTTTCAGGTGAACGAAGGCCAAACTCGCAGAATCAAGATTGTTTTCTGTTTGATACGTGCTGAAGAACCCAAATCATAAATCAATCAAAGACTGTTTCCAGCAAATCGATTGCAAAAAGCAGGTCAAAATCAAGATGCGTTGGCCTTGCAATAAAAAAATCTTTTTGAAATATGGCTGGCTGGCACCTTTATTCAAGCTCCACTGCGGACCGCGGACAACAAAAGCAATATATACGGCGTAGCGCAGACCATTATGTTAGCTAGCTAGCTAGTTAGCTAGTATAGTAAGTCACTGGTTCGAGTTCATGAGGAAACCTATGCTATGAAGGTGCATCGTTAAGAATAGCAGCATCACAAAATGATACTGCAGCTGGACGAAAAAATAATTACAAATAGGGATTATTGTACTTGATTTCGTTTATTAAAATAAACTTCACGCATTTGAAGCTCATAAAAAGAAGTCTGTCTCCACGAGGGTCTCCTCATGTAGCCGAAGGCTAATAGCAAAAGTAACTCTGTCCAATGTAGATCAATTTTGCTACTCAAGATTCGAATACGAAGCTTTTTTGACTCAGGTGAGCGGCAAATGTACCGTAATCCAATAGGAACGTTTCATCTTTGAAAACGCTTTTATTGATTAAACGAAAACTTAGAATCGGGTTGAGCCACTACGTGAATAGGGGCTCGCTTAAGAAAAACACGACGGGTCACAATAATTTTGACTGAAAGACTATCGTCGATAAAAACAAATGACTGAAAGTCGGAACATTTTTAATGTGTGAATTTTGCGAGCGCAAATATAGAAAAGAGTCTGCGTACAAGGAACAAAGTTCTCCAACATTTATTAAACTCAACAATACCTAAGAATAAATATTTAGGCGATTTACAATACGTAAAAACAGTATGCATACCCAACTAATCGACAGGATTAATTTAAATCAATTTTAAAAAGCTTGGAAAGATATGTTTGAAGAAAACATGTACCCTGAATAGACGATGTTTCAGCAAAGGCTCAAAATCATACGCATGTGTGCACGTAGAAACTGTACGACAAAACGCTCGTGCTTGGATAGTAATAGAAATCAATTTTTCAAGCTTTTGTCAATGTGCTCTTTCTCCGAATCTAACAAACCGCAAAGAAAAGCTAGGAACAGATAATCTGTGTTGCTAGCTTTTCGCCATGTGCGCTAATGGAGAAGAATATTTAACGGAAATTTAACGTAATAATGGAGATCACTCACCTCGGTCTGTGGGAGGCCCGATGTTGCTAGTGGGGGCACACTTCGAAATGTCGGCACGATTTTGAACGTCACGCTGCCCCGCGCGTCACGCTGAAATTATAACAGCAACAATCACATCGTATGTATATACTAGATTTATATAGATTTGCAAACGCCAGAAAAAGGCTACCTACCTTATCGGCCTAGTAAAATTTTCTAGATGCAAATAACTGTAAATTAGCAAATGAGCGGTACTTCGACTATGGCATTTTGTTTTACTAGCAATTATGTTTAGCAATTGATTATATAAGTCGTAATAGCATACAACTCACTGTAGGCATCCATTTACGTATCGATTTTTTTTTAATTAATCACTTGTGAATTTTGTCCTGGACACAGAGAGAAAGCCCTGTAGTCCTATCATCTGTTTCTCTGCTATGGGGGTCACAGATGTGATCCCGCATAATTGTAATGAACTCGTTTGATTGAATGAGAATGTTAGATCCTTATTCTCTGCAGGAGTCAACTGCGACTATTTTTCGACTACCCTTTCTATACGCAACTTCCTGCAATTCGAATTGGTTCGTGCCACACGGTGGAGTTGGCCCATTTCTACATAGATTTGTGCCTTGCTTCTAGAGGGTTTTTGCTGCTCAGTAGAGAAACCTAGCGGTTTTTGTGTTTTCTTAATCTAAATTTTCTCAACTAACGGCATGGTAGCTACACTGCTTTTTCCCGTCTTTTTTTTTTTCCCCCTCAAACAGTCATATTTTAGAACCGGGTAACTTTTAGTTAATAAGAGAGTACTGCACATGGCGTCGTAAAACACTAGAGTAAAAATAAGTGATAGTACACAGCAAAAAAAATGCTACCTTCCTTTGAACCCTTTTGGTTGGTGCCATTTTTAAAAGACAAGCGTTGATATAGGCCGATTGAATCGATCGGCTAATAATGGTTGTAGTCCCAGCCCAAACAAGGATTTAAAGCCAATTATCATTATCTAATGTATGGAAGATAGCATTATTAGGCTAAACATATTAATGGACAGCGTTCTCTGTCGACCACATTCTAGTTAAAAAGAAGGCAGGAAGGATTGTTTCGCAAATAACCAAAGATAGCTTTGGTAGAGATTTTCCTTACCTATTGCACAAGTATAGGCTCCAGCGTGCATTAGTTTTTTTGTCTCGTACAATTTGGCTCGTGCCAGTCATTGAATCTATTTATCAATGTTGCAGTACAATACATAAATATTATGTAACATCAATATGTATAAGCGAACATACTAGCAATCGTTGAAGGCTTTCGACGGTCTGGTTGGCCACGCTGATTCCATTGATTTCAATGATTTCGTCGCCCACGTGCAAAGTCGCTGAAATTAATCCAAATAAATATTTAAGTTAGAAAATCAAAGCAACTATAAAGGAGGGATGCGCTTCCTTATGGACATTACGTTTTGAGTGAGCTTTTAACATACTGGTAAGTGGAAAGTAAAAGAATAGAGAAATAAAGAATTTTCGAGCATTTATAGTGTGCTTTTTGGTTAAAGCAACTACTTTACTAGACGATCTATTGTTGAATAATATTTAGAAGATTTAGAAGACACAATTTCAAGGGTGTTCTGCAACCGTCTTCCTACTATAACGATTGATAACTGCTTTTGTCTTCAAGAAAGCGGGTGGGCCCCAATAAGGGCACGCGGTATATTCTTGTAAGAGGAGAAGATTTAATAGGCTAACGGGAATGGATCCGGACAAACGAAAGATGGGAACGATGTACATTCAGTACAAGCTCTCGCTTTAGAGCCAATAGTTGGCCGTTATAGCCTCCATCGAAAATATTTAATGCAATCAAATTTAGCTAAACAACAATGACAGCACAAAGATCGTGTAGAAGCTAGCATGGGGGATATTTTTAAATGCTAGGAAGTGTTGATGCCTTTGTTAAAACAAAAACCTACTCCTTTCAAGTAGATATAGCTGCTGCTGCTGATAATTGCTCCCAAAATGTGGCTTATTCGAGCATTAGACAAGACCTAAGTGAAGAAGGAAGTAGATCTTCTTCCTAATAGAAGTATACTAAATCGTACTCTATAATATATAGATAGATTTTTTAAGTGCCTTTTGACTAACACCAAAGTTTTTTGCCACCTTGTGACGATTGTATTGTCTTCTTCAGACAATTTATCGACTCCGAATTAAAAAATTCTATTGAATTCTAGCTCTTACGTCTTACAATTTAATACTAACCTTTAACAGAACGAATTGTTCATGCGTTCCATAGAAAGTTGTACACTAAAGTTTAAACTAAAGTTCGCTACCTTACATGAACATGTTCTAAACTCCCAACACGGGGCCTCTTTGTATGTTTTATGAGTAAAAAAGAAAACACGTGTAATTTTTTACAGCACAGTAAAAACAAATCGGATGTTAAAATGAGAAAAATAACAAAGCTTCCCACTTTAGAATAACGACTGAAAACAAATAGAAATAGGAAAAGATACAAGCAAGCTTATTAGAAAAGGTAAACTCAAGAGATCATATTTTTTGCATTGATCTTTTTGATAGCTTTTCCACTGTCTTTAATATGCTATAAGCCTTTTTATATTTGCAGTTGTTCTAAATATGGTTTTTATTATATACTGCGTTGTATCGGATATTAAAATTTAAATTGTACACAAATTGTTATAATTTAGTGGATTAACTTTTGTCATAACAAGTATTTTTAGCTTTATAATCGTTACATGTACGCATAAACGTATCACGTATATGAAGACTATGTACCTCAGTTTACCGTCTTGTATATAGAAAATGTGTATAATATCATTTAACGTTCTTGCGCCTACCACAGTTTCGTATCGAAATTAGATAGAATGGCACACACACACACACACACACACACACACACACACACACACACACACACACACACACACACACACACACACACACACACACACAAGTTCAGCAATTGAACAAAAATAAAAAGAGTATATATGTGTGTGTGTGTTGCAGACTCTTGTGAGGCTAATATCGCTACTTTAACGATAGTTTCCCTTTTTGTGTAAGTTCCCTTCTGACCACAGGGAGGCAGGGAGAGGCTTACGACGTATTTGTCTCTGTTCTTCTCTCACTTCTAGTAAGCAAAGGTGTGTCTGTGTCTAACATTGTTTACCTTATTAGTCCTGTCCCTTGCTTTGAGTCAGGGAATGATGTCCACATGAACTTCTTATTTTTACCCCGTTTTAATGGGAGCAGCTTAGCACATTTAAAGCTAGAAGCTGGTTGACTTCATTCTTTTTTTTTTTTTACAGAATTTCGAAGCACTGTAGCAGCTGCTATGGCAAAACGTTGTTTAAGAGTCGACCATATAAACATTAAGAGCTTGTGTTTAGCTACCTTTTTTAAGCATTCCAATACAGCTTAATTGATGATTGTGGCGAGGTGAATATTATGCTGCCATTGGGGGAAGAAAAGGGACCATCAAGTAGGTGGTGAGAAGCAGAACTGACACTCACAGCTGTAGTGTGTAACAACTGCAACCCACCACTGAAAATATTTTAGAGAAAACGTTATTTGCTACAATGTGTAGTATGGCAAAGCACGGTGGTTAGTATTATAGGGTTCGTTCAGGCAAAGGTGTACCTTGTTTATGAATCATTCCTCCATGCATGATGCGAGCCACGATACAGCGTCCCTCCTCGTCAACCTTCAGTGTGATTCCCTGCAAAACAATCAAGACGGAGCAAAAAATAAGAGCTCAAAGCATATGGAAATGTTAGCGTAATCCTCAGTTTGATACGACTTATTTCAAAGTGTCCTTTGATCTCGGAATCGCAAATTATGAATGTTGCAATAACAAATTCCGCGTTATGTATGAATCATACTCAACGTCTTTTTACAATGTTAAAATATGTTGCCATAAATCTTAGATATTATATTTCAAATAATATCACTCTGCCTCAATAAATAAAGTAATGGCTTCCTGAGTTTTTATTTATACGCCTGTGAATCTGCGTCACTGACAAACAATATTATTAGTTAAGCATGTATCTATTTTTTTAACAAATACATTTTTACAACTACTCAGGTATTATACAGTAGCAAAAGAAGAAGAAGAAGAAGAAAAAATAATACGTAAAAATACGGGTAACAATAGAGAATGCCGGTTAATTTGAGATTATCAGACCTGAAACGCTGCAACTATTATTTCTACTGGATGACTTTAAAGTTAGCTCTTTAGGAAAATAAAAATCAACAGCTCTCTGATATTTACGAACAAATCGACCAGAAACATAAGGAACCTTTGCTGGGAGAATGGCTTTCACGCTAACGGCATAAATGCATCCGGACTGGAGTTAGAGTTAACGTTGTGAAACTATTTAATCTTTTTTTCAATTAATTGCACGTGATTTCAGTTGAGAAATTTCGTATGTTTTTATGCCATTTAATTGTTAAATGTCACAGAAAAACACAAACTAAATAAACTTTTATGCAAAACGTAAGTAAAATGTGATCAAAGGAAGATTTCTAATAATCTAACAAATCGAACGAGCATTATTTCATGCATAAAACAAAATCCAATATGTAGAAATTAAATAAATCAATATTATATAATGAATCGACTTATATAATGAATATATAATGAATCGACATATAAATACATTTTTCTAGTTTTACGTTTGGAACTACGTCAGAATTACATCAAACATCAGCCTAACAGACCATTAGATACGACACGAATGATAAGATAAATATAGGTAGTTTTTAAGTTATCGTGACAATTTAAGTTATCGAGCGTTATCATGACTTTTCTTGAGAACGAAATCATCATTTTGTAGGAACCGCGAAAACCTAAACACACAAATGAGGTACTTATGTATCCGAGTTTTATAAGCAATAGTTTTTAGATCTTGCTCCTTATAGAGCCGTTATACACTAGCCACACTGATAATAACATTATTGAATAGTATCTTGATTATGTTTGTTGGACTGAAGGACTGAAACAGTTTCGACTCGACGACCGGACTATTGGCCTTCAGTCTACATTTAGGAAACATCGGTAGTAATAGTAACTAGCTGAAAAGAATATCGGTGCAAGGCGATTTAAACTTACTTTGTAGTGACTATAAGTTGGTTGATTAGAACCGTGCTGGCCGAGGCAACTGGGCCAGCAAAACAGGCCCATGATGAGCTACCGCACCACCACCTAAGCTATCAAATGTCGTAACAATTTACGTAGACAGCATTGTTCAGGAAGGCAGCGCTATCCGGTTTTCAATATCACTTCACTATCGTGCCACGACCTTAGTTCTCAGCATGTGGACTTCACTTCTGTCATTCTCGAATTCATTCCGAAATCTAGATTTTTATGGAACCATTGTAAGGTTCCGAAAAAGTGAAGCGTCTTATTCATTAATGGCGACGCGAGAACACAATTCACGCTTCACAATTCAGAATAAATTCACTGTCTATTTACTTTTGTCGAATTTGAAACGCAGGCGCCAATCTGAGAACTTCATCAAATCAGCGTCTATAGCACCATTTTTCTCATTTAGAAAATGTAATTTTCTTAAGCATTTCCCTCTTCGGACGTTTTACAAACATACCAACTAGTTCTATAACCACGGATATCCTGTTAGGCAGTAGAACTGCTTTTCTAAAAATTTCACAGCATTCTAGGCCCACTTTAAATCATTCCCTGTGGCACTTCGTACGAGAGGCAGCTTGCCTTATATTCAACGATGAAACGTGTAATAAAATAACTCTTACGATAAGAATGCGGCTAGGACGTCTAATTAGTAAAAACTGCCGAGATCAAATAATTAGTTAGATAGAAAAGTCTTGAGTTGTTCTCTTGCCTTTGCGTAACTCAAAAGATTTTCTTAATGTAATACAACGCATGAAATTCGGCCTCGTAAGAGAACAGTTAATCCTTTTGGCGATATCCAAATCCAATTGACTTAATATTGGCAAAAAGTATTTGTCTGATAACGAAAAAGCCACCTCGTTGAATATCTTTCGGCTATACGTCCGATATAGTCCTTATCGAGCAGTTGCACCCAAAATATCAAAGGAGGTAAAAAAAAAATAAGCTGTTCGATCATTTTGTGCATTTACGCTAGTTAGCGATTTTCTGGCTCGTCGAGACAAAGCAAGCGGTGATCGCTAGATTAGAACTTGTTAAAACATTTGTTCAAGTGAAATCTACCTTCTCTTATATGGGGGGTCATCTACAGGCGTTAGCAGTGTTGCTATTGTAGCACTTGCCCGACTACTAACAGATTAACTACGCCATCGGGACCTTTAGCCTCTTACAATCACGATAATGAAAATACCAGCAACAAAAATGGTAC
The DNA here is from genome assembly GCF_002443255.2 of Varroa destructor. NCBI lineage: Eukaryota > Metazoa > Arthropoda > Arachnida > Mesostigmata > Varroidae > Varroa > Varroa destructor. The sequence goes on along the minus strand of NW_019211454.1, from coordinate 1,087,884 downwards.
ATAGCGGTCGTTTAGAGAGAATAGTTTAGTGCACAGATAGTCAGTTATGGCAGATTACCGATGGCCCAATGTCCCCGACGGAAAATAGAAGACCAAACGAGCTTCATGGCAAACCTTGTTGGGTGTCTGGCCGTTCACTCGCATAGTACAAGACCGACGTCATCAGACGCACAGCTAGGTTAGGATCGTTACATTTCAAGGTGTCGACACCTTAGGAGAGTGTTGGTTCTGGGTAAGGGCCATTTCAACCATACTATGAAATATCCTCTAGTCAGCCCTGAGGCGAACCCAGTCATGCTGGGTGCTGATGCTTTCCAGAGTCTCTCTCTCATTACCCATAGGGACGAGCATTAAAGTGCATCTTTGCTCATAGGAAATACATGTTTATTCCAAGTAATTCCAAGGCTGGTTTCGCCGAGGTGACTGACTGACTGCTGGTTTAAAATCAGTATAAAATGGCCCTTGTTTTATGCTGGTTCTTTGCCTAGTAGAATGTACCCATTTTCGTCGCGCTAACTGCTGCGTGTTATTTGAAGGGATACGAACTGAGGACTGCCATCATTGTTTCAAGTCTGTTCTTGTAAAATCGTCCCAAGCTCCTCTCGGCTTTATTCAAGATACGCAAATAGTTTAACTTTTGACATGATGTTGCAGCTTTTTCCTAATTTAGTTAACAAGCATCCTGATTGTATTTGCCGTAGCTATTCTCGGCTGTTCAAAACCGTTTCATATATTTATCTATACCTCATTTGTTTTCTTCCCATAGCGACTAGTCACAAGTGCTTGACGCCAATATTAGCAGTGCCATGTTCGGGAGAGGCAATATTTCTATTCATGTTAGATATTTAATATTGAAGTTTTGTTCATTTTCTTCATCAATTTTTTCAAATTTCAAAAGCCATAACCACATTTTTCACTTCAAGCACAACTTAATGTAAGACAGTGTGAAATACACAGTAAAATGTAGATCAGAAGACCTACTAATTACAGTTCTTTAATGTCAAAGTGTGCCAACGAACTCATCTTAACGCTAACAGACGCATTTTTTTTTTCTGAGAAAATAGACAATTCCAAGGGACGGGAAAGTATTAATCTATTTATTTATAAATTGCCCTGTTGTTCAGAATGCTCCATTCTCTTGACGCTTACGGTAATGTTGCCTATAAATATGTTTTACGAATATACTAATTTTAGACCTTTGATACCATTGTAGCCCAAAGCGATGAATTTCAATCGTGACATGCAGTACTAGATATGAGCCGTTGGAAACAGAATTTTAATTTGGCGCGTCTTTTATTAAAAACAAGCCTATTAATATTAATTCAAACATCTATCCACACAATCAACAGATTCTTATCATTTCAGTGGCTGTTTCTGTCTCATACACTAGGAGCGATCAAAGGTAGTTTGTTCGATCCATAAATATTCTTTTAAAAACCTGTTAAAAAAATGTGTAACCGAATGATAGCTAACTAACATAAAATCACAAAAAGGTGCACACTAACTTTCTAGCCATAAGTGTTTTTAAGGTTTTTGACACCGTGATCTTTGTAAGATGCAAGTTCTTCTGTTCTGATCCTATTTTTTAAAACTTCCTTTTCCCATTTCATCAAGTTCGGGGCGCAGGTACCCTATACGCCAATACTAACTTACATGCACCTTAAAACAAATACATTTCATTACAATAAATAACCTTTACTGAACCTCACTTTAGACGCTCATTGATGCGCTCAGAAATTGATTTGTCTCTTCACCTTCGCTGATAATATGAACGGTCATCTTCTTTATTATAGTTTCACAAGAAAACTCATATTCGTAAATCCTGATTTTCCGTACATTAGAACGGTCCCTCGAGAAACACAAATGATCATTCAAACTACAATAACGTAGCGGGCCAATTCAAGTGGAAAGTTTTAAATTTCCAAAAGTACAAAAATGTTGAAAACATATTACGCCGCTGCTAAGCGACACGAGTCTGAAGCCAAGGTAAACGTTTACCAATGCTTCGTATTTGACGACATGGTGCACTTGCTGTAACAAGGTAAAGTCAAAACAAGAAGAGGCCCTCTAGGGTGAATCGAATTTGTAAATTAACAGGTAGCGTAGTTGGCTCAGTAGTCAAGAATAGATGGTCGAACAATTACTGATTCTTCACATGGTTTCACAAGATCGTATCATTCTGAATGTTTACCAAAACATTTTAATCAGCTCAAAAGTATGAAACAAAAGCTAAGCTTCTTTATTTCCCTCTAAGATACTATAAACAAATTGCTAAAAATCGCGCAAGAACTTTTTTGCCTTTGTTTCCATAAACTTCGCTGATCGATCTAATCTCGCCCCAATCGAAGGGCGCAAATAATGGGCACATACATGCAAACTGACAACGCTGCGACATACTTATGCAGCAACTCCGCTTTAGAGCTGCTCAGAGAAAAGGACAGGCGGAAGATGATGAGCTTAACGTGCTGCAACGAAACTAAGCTATCATAACTTCTAGTTTTTCATACCTTGGTAACATGTCCAGCAGAGCTCTATTTCCCTTCTTTTTACTTATAGTAACAAAGCAAGCGAGATAATCAAGCCCTAACCAGCAATTGAACACAATGTAAACAAATGAGTCACAGCACTGCCACTACCTCACTTCACTCTGTGATCGTCCAGTCGAAGTAATTCGTAACAGAAGCATCTTTCATATAAAGCACAAGCTAGTATCAGCCTTTCCGACCCACTCGTCCTTCTTTTTTCCTTCTCAACCAGACGAGCATCGATGGGTTGTACTTAGTTTCTAGCTGCTGCTTTAATTTCGAAGCCTGCTAGCATTGCAAGCTGGTGGCTTATTCAACTGGCAGAAGCCTCGCTTATTCGGGCATGAAAAATTTCTTCATAAATTCATGGACCATCAAACAAGGTATCTATAACGTCACCAAACGTAGGTAATTTATAGAGCTAGAATACAGGCGATCTGTTGTGTGACCTTCTTTTTCTAATAAGGTGACATAAGGTAGATAGCTTATGCTATTCAAGTTCGACCTTTCCTTATCCGTGACACTCCTGAAAATAGTCTGAGAATTCGAAACATCTTCGAATTCTCAGACTATTTTCGCGAACAAGTGATCTTCGACCTCTTTGCCGTAACATACATAGGTGACAACTACAACGCGAAAAAAAAATCAGGATTCAGATCTCACACCCGATGATAGACTTGTCGTACCTAAATTTTAATTCTGGAGCACAAAAAATAGAACAATATCTTTAGTTGATGAGGAATGTGCCGGACGCCTTTTGTCTCTTTTCTGCCCGAGTCACTTCTATTTGAACAAAAGGTAGCTGAACGGAATGAGCGGCATGCTTTGTAAGCGCAAATCTGCCCATTCGGTCCGAAGGGAATATAGTAAAATATATATTAGTTCGTTCCGTACGGAACGTGACGTAATGAAGGTGAGTTTTTCAAATTTTTTCATAAGCATCTTTTATTTTTAATCAAAGTATGCACATTGTTATCTGAGTCCCTCTGCCATTTGAATGGTAACTTATTCATTCTGCTTTTGTAGAGGTCTAGAATATGAGACTCAAAGCCTCGAAAGGCATTTTCTACATCATTAAGGTGATTTTCCTATGAAAAGGTTCGCGAGATCTCGAAAAAAACGGTAATCCGTGAGGGCAGTGTCTGATGAACGTGTCGAATAGCAGAGAGCCTCTATCTGTAGTTCTTGCACTTTCGACGCAGTGATTCTTGTGGGATTAAATTAATCGTTGTTATAATGTCAGTAAATGTGACTTAGCTTTTTTCAATAACTTTGGTAATTAAATAGCTGCATAGTTATCCATAATCTCTTCCAATCGATGAGAGTACATATACTCCAGCCGTCACCGATAAATCGGAACTCATAAAGCTGTAGTTGGTAATAAGTGCACTACGCAGAACACCAAACAAACACCATAAGCCACTATAGGTGCTTCAATGTGATAACCTGCAGCTTCAGGCCATTTACCCACTGATATATCCATCTGTCGTTATCGTAGAAGAACAATGTGTAGAACAACAAGTGTCCCCTGTTTTTGATCCTGCTCAAGTCGTGCAGCACGTATATATCTGATTGTTTCTGCCTTACTCATTTATTTGACCGGGAGTGAACAGGTATGGCGCTTTTGTAAGACCCAAACCTAAGTGTTACTAGCCGTGAACTTTGAAATGAGTTGTCTTTCACCACAGCCTATTCACCCTCGGATAAGATCTTCCACGAGACTCATTTTCTGAGTCAAAATTTTCTTCTTTTAAATTTCTAAACCAATAGCTCATGATGTTTCCGGTGGTAGATCCTTCACCGAATACAAGTTCTCTGCGGAGAGTCATCTCTGCCGCTGTGGTTCTAAGATAGTATTCGTATTCAAAAGCTACCTGAATTTACTGATTTTTCATGGCTCACTTCAGCTTTTAAAATGCCGTACTTTTATAAAATAACGCCGTTTCAAAATATGTGATTAATCATTTCTTTTGGATTTCATACTGACCGACCTAATAAGAAACCAAAGTTAGCGCTATGCCCACTTAGACCCAGGAGACAAAAATAAGGTTTTTTTTTTTAACAACACCGATCTCTAACTACTAGCAGCGCTTGAAAGAAACAGAACAGCAAACGGTTTAAGAAAGGTTAGCTGATTTACCTAAAGGATGCCTAAAGAGATGCCAATGGATGGTAATCGTCTGAAACAGCAACAGATATCGAGCGCAATCTTGTCCTATAGCTTTCGTCCATGCGCACCGGTTTTTCGTTTACAGAAAAAAAATTTTAAAATGCGCGTTCCTGCTATCAGGTCCTCAAGCCTGCAAGAACGGAATTTCACCGACGGCGGCGCCCACTAAATGTCCCTTCTATTGCCGTTAAGGTTAATCCTCGCAGTAGAGAAGGGTTGCAATAGGCATGCGAAACGCTGAGAAGCTTTTATGCAGAATGCATCTTCATTCGCGTATTTTAAGCACTCACACCTGCTTCGCACTCGTTCTCTCCCCTTTACTCTTCTTTGCGTACTTTAACGGGAGCCACGCAATATAATACAACGTATAGAATATCTTGATAGTGACCTGTTAGGACAACAATTAGAATAATGCAGGAATGGTATTCAAATGTCCTGAGTAAGGCACTCAATAATGAGAAATCTATTCTTTTTGGTTAACAAAAGCTTACTGGTGCCTACCAGTGTTGCAGCATTCTATATTTAAAACGATTTACGTTAAATAATTAGAAATCAGTTTAATCGATGCTCACCTATGGGTGTTCACTTAAAGATGAAGTATAAAACAGGTACAAAGCATAGGTAAGATACTAAAAAATAGAGTTCTATCCTATTAAGAACTTACGCGATATTTGTAACTATTTGGAGCAAGAAGTTATTGATTAATGCAAGCAATACTAGTAAGACATTATTTTATAAATACATACGAGAGCTAAATTTTCCTGGCTTTGTCTTTTAGCTCCGTCTTTTTTCTACCGAAATTACGACTTTTTCTCTCACAAAACTCTGCCTAACACAAGTAGAAAGTGGGCAAAGCTGAGTAGACAGAGGCAAGGAAAGGGTGGTATGCCAGGCCCGTCTTCTGAAAAACCAATTCTCTTCTCTTTTCTTTAGAAAGCATACTGTCCTAAAAGAAGTTCAACCCACAGTTCCTAAAAGAGTTTATGCCTCGAATTTCGACCGAGCTTCACAGCTCATAACCTAAATTCTTCATAGACATAGAAGTAGTTTAAATGCGGACAAATACATTATGGATATCTCACATTAATAGCAATCGCCTTTCTTAATAATCAATTGCACGCAATACACAGAATCGTTTTTACCGAAAAGCTGTTACCGATCATACTGGTACATATACCAATAGCTGACAATTATTTTTATCCTCTTGACGATACTGTTTAGTGAGTGATACGATGTCAGGAGATTAATTTGTATGTAATTTTACGAAGCAAATGATGGTAATTGCTCGTCTTGTTTGTTCAGAGGCTGTTGCGCGTGTATATATATTTGTCAACTGCTCTCCGCTATCCTCTGGCTATGAAGCTAATATGAAAAATGGCCTCTTCTTATTTGGCCAACAAGCAGTAGGGTAACGATTGCCACAGCAACTGCACAGAACGAAGAACTAAGCACAACCTGCAATTGGGAAACACAGACGACCGACTGTGGCATGAAAAGTTCGCTCTCTGGCTGGAGTACGATCGATACATTGATGGCAGAAGAAAATCTCAAGCCAGCACAACAAGAGCTAGAAAACGCGGTACGGTTCAAATTGCTTAGGCACTTCGACTCCCTGCAGCCAGCTACAAAATATGGTTGAAGTATATCCGCATTTATACTTTAGACCCGCTCCGCCTATTCGTGCAGTGCCGCTGACAGCACAAGAAGAAAAACAATGAAGACGTATGTAACAGATATGGTGCATTTTAGAGGAGGTTGGTGGGAATGATACGTATAGGCATGCGTCGCTTGAAATCTCGCAAGTGTTTTGCCTAATGCGAAATCAACTTTCCTTTTTGTTTTGGCTGATGAACAGGTAACATGTCCAACAAACTTAAGGCAGAACGGTGCTCGTTTAGGTAACCCATGAGGCTCTTGTAGGACACAGCAATGCAACAGCACCTTCGAGGGAAACCGTGGGAAAGAAGATCGTCTTTATTAGAGAGCCCACCAAAGGTTGAAGGCAGGACACGACCGAGAAAGCCGAAGGATGGAAAAGACCTATTTTTTGAAGGTAGGCGAGATATACATGGGTGCACACAGTTATAAAGGGATTACTCATAAAGGAGATATGTAAATGTCCTCGATATTTTCGCTATTTGGACATCTGTCTCGGCCCAGTCGGTACATGGAAGCATCTAAAGCTGCGTAAGATAAGAATAGACAAATACATCATAATAGAACTCAATTTGATTGCAAAAAGGATTTTACCGCATATTTAAAGGTGTGTATCTAAAATTCTAGATATCCGAAACGTTTTACATTTCAAAAGACAATTTGAAAATATTTCTTCACGAATTTTAGAGCGTTACGTAGTATGTTATATATATACATATAGTTTCCAATAACGCAACAATATTGGAACTACCATTAAAAAAATGTTTGGTGACAGTACTAAACACAAAACTGGAAATATTTTTTTACTTTTATTATCACAATAAACGTAGCTTACCATAGGCTCATCGGTGTTTTTCTGGAATTGAACGAGGCGTATGCGGGTAATGTGTTGTTGTTGTTGATTTTGTTGTTGACCAGTGGTGATGTTTGTGGGGTCGTTGTCGTCAAGCAAACCCTCGGGCGACGTTGTGCCCGAGCTCTGCAATCGGCGCACATCGCTGCGTCCAGCGACAGCTCCCAGTGGACTCATCCCGATGCCCCCGTTCATTTGCAACGGCGTTCCGCCAACTCCACCTATTCCACTGATTGCGCCAAGGCCAATTCCGCTACCAAATGCTATGGGTAAGGCGCCTTCGAGTGTCCCTCCTAAGCCACCAAGGCATCCGCCAGTCGAAGACGATAGTGTCGTTGTCAGCGTTGCCGTTTGGGGCGGAGGTGTTAACGGAACCGCGCCGTCGCCGAAGATCTCGTGCGCAACAACGTCATGTGCTTGGAGCAGTGACTAGCGATCGGTATATGAAGAAGGACAGGTCGAGATGGCGAAACAGCAACCAGCGCGTCGAATGAAGACAGAAATGCGGAGAAACGAATTAACATATTAGCTATACTAATTATTGTTATTAACTAGATGCATGAATAATCTATCATACTCAGATAAACATATACAAGAGAAGTCAAATTATTTAGTTGTTGTTGTTGTTGTTGTCGTCCCGTATCTTTCTCTGGTTTGTTCCTTCACCGCAACAGTAACAGAGCACACGAGACTATTATCAAGAAATTGTCTAAACACAACAAAGCCCGCAGGATCTGCATTATTAGACTTGATATATATAATCTGTAGCGTAAAACTGGTCTTAACCGTCTATATTAAATTTTTCGAAATTGCAGAGCAATTCTCGACAGGTTAGTCGAACTTCGAAACAACAGATTTCCGAGCGGAACTGCCTCCAAAGATCTAAAGATGGGCGCCCATTTTTAGATCTTTGGAGGCAGCGGGAGAAATTGTCGTGACCAGGTATGCTTGTAGGTCGACGAAAATTTCATACAGAAATCTCTTTGTGCGTCCTCACAAAAAAAGCTAAACTTCTTCTTAGATCGGAAGATCGTGACGCGACGGGTTTACCTTGAACAACCCATCAGCCCTCAGATTTCTTCTCTGAGTAGGCCCGCACAAAATCTTTAACTCATGATGGGGCCATTTTTAAGCTTTTTTAGAGCCAATATTTAGCAACACCGACAATGTGCTTCCGAAAAGAACTATGAAAACGTCTATCTCACCTACGACCCCTTCGTACAAAGGTCAAAGTCGCTAGAATTAAACCGATTATTGCAGACTGACCATGTTTCACAAAGCCATCGGCACATGCACTGGAACCCATCACCAATCGATAATCGGCAAGTTTACTGGAAAATTTTTCTACAAGTTTGTTCCACGACAAACACATTGTCTATCTAGCACTATATAACAGACGCATGTCTGCTTTTTCAGGACGTAAAGTGCTTCCATGAGTACGAATTCTTTAAGAATTTCGTATTTGCTAGAACATTTTGGATGACATCGGAAAAAATACTTTACTTTTTGACAGTGAATAATTAGCGGTCGCAATTCCGAGGACGTTGTTCGGCTCTATCTTACCTCGGATATAGAAAAAAAAAAACAATTATTTACCTTTAGAAACAAAATATCGACTCATGCTAAAAAAGTTACTATACTTACTATACTTTCTGAAACGAGAACTTGTTCATATATTTTGTTAACCTAAATGAATGTTTGACTGATACAAAATAAAGTATTTGCACCCCTCCAAACATCCTTTTGTAATTCTAAACTTATTGTCCATTTGATATTTATAAAGGGTAATTTATAAAAATCGCTTTGTGGTAAGACTGCGACACTACAAGAAGCAACAGTATCATTTTGGCGGCTTACTTCAACCTGTGATCTTTGCGAGGTTTTCGCACGTTTTCAAGATCTCTGTTATAAATCCACCTTTTTATCATGTGGGCCCTAGTTGTAGAATAGGCCTTAAGTATTTTGTTGCTTGTACAAAGCGTAGCGTCTGGCTGGTGCAGCGCAGTCTTGAAGTTCTAAATTTTTCTATTCCGTCGTACTTGAATGTTATCGTCCGTGCTTTTCTAATATTGGCTGGCCTTTCTATATGACAAACAACGATTTGAAAACACACTGAAAATCATTTTTACTCAAGCTTCAGTAAACCTTTCCGGGCTAGCCTTCCACTATCCTCTTAACAGGTTTTTATAATTATCTTTTTGTATTTCTTAAAAGACCGCAAAAGCAGCCTTTCTTTATTTGCCTGGACCTTTTTTTTTGATAGACTGATGAAACGACAGGATAATTACTCTTAGTAATTATTACCCATGTAGCACTTTTTCTGCCTTGAAAAAGGCCCCGAGGTTCGAATCCAGTGACAGCAATCATACTTCAGTTATTACACAGTATTTACCGCATCGCTCGTTGCTACGGATCATCTTCGTCAATGAACAGTTTTGTTGTCTTTCTGCTAGCCACAGAAGGCTATTCAAAAAGTATCACAAAGAACAGAATTAATTATGCATCACATTTGTTTTTTTCAAACATTATTAATAGCGCCATGCCGTCACCAGTTCACTTATAGTTTAGTTTTATTATTAGGTGTTTAGAAATGCACCGCTATTGCCCGTTTTTCTTTCGAAGAATTTAAGGCTGTAGCTTTCTAAGCTAGCTTGCTTCAGCCTTGTCTTCGGGCGGATTATATCGACAGAAAATACTTTCTCTGCTAAGTAGCTTAGAGTGCCTTTTTTTTTTCTACTTCTATTGTCGTCAGAGTAGCATAAAACACAATTTTTGCAGGTGCAAAAATTCGACGGAACTCTTCGACAGTACGTTAAGTTATGTTTATCATTAACTTATCATAAGATATGAATATCTTATGTCCTTATAATAATAATTTAAGTAAAGATGTACAATCGTACCAATATAATTACATTTTTGAAAATTCAACATATCCTTTGCGACGATTTGCGAAAGTTTTATTATATATAACTGTTTGTTGCACTTCTTGGCGTTAAACTTTGAGGTTCTTTTAGACGGTAAACCTTTCATAACTTCGATTTTTTTGAAAATAATTTAACAAAATTTGAAAAATCAAGTTCTCAAGTTACAGGGTGTGAGTCGCTTACGAGTTGTACAACCTATCGCCAAATGGAGGTAAAAAATACGAACGCACACAAAGCATGTGTCACTCGTGTTTTCACAGTCCATGTCATTATATTAGGTTGCTACAAGCGAATCCGGTGAATTTTGAAATTGAGTAAGTTTTGATCTCCACGCCGCTAGTAGACGAAATTAATAAATACTCAAGTGTTCTAGTCAATAAAATCTATTGAGTTTATTCTAGGACAAACGAGTTCAAACATAAAAACGTTTTCTAGTCTCGAGAATCAAAGCTCAGTGGTGAGGTTTCTGTCCCTTAAAAATCACAGCGTTATTTTGGTGGACACACAACTTGGTGAAAACATTAGACGAGTAAGTCTTAGGCGAACGTATGATACGAGAATGGTGCAGACGTGTCAAGAACGGAGATTAAAGTATTGAAAGCCAGCGAGCAAATGACTACATTTCAAAACCCGAAAGACAAGAACGCATTGCTTGAAACAAGGGTGCTTTTCCTGAAAGCGAGACTGGAAGTCCTTAGGCTTTGTCGGAGAAAACTGGCATTTCACATGTAACGCATTACAGAATTTTACCCCAATTACCCAATGCCAAAACTGAGTGAAAATAGGTCCCCGGTGAATTGACTCTAGGACAGTTGGAAATGTTTGTGGTATGTTCCATGTGCAATTTGCGAAACCTTAATAAAAAAAAAAACGTATGAAGCATGCAGTCGCCACAAAAAAGCATAGTTCAATCTTTACCGCCAGCCGATAAAAGACGAGCCTGAAGAATGACATCATGGAGAGGAATCGAGTTCGACGATAGTGTTGAATATGTTCAGACATAGGATGACGGCAGCACTTGCAACGTTTGAACCTCACATTAGCGGCCTCTGCTACTATGAGATACTTGCTGAAAAGGAAACACTAAATATAGCCCGTTACGTCGAGCTCCTTCACAGAGCCACGACTCGCTAATGCTTCAAGTTCTTCCAGAGAGTCACATACCGTTGGACAATCGAAAGTACTTGATATGACTATCTAATGGCAAGGCCAGACCTCATTGCCATGCCACAATTCTTCCCGGAGCAAAGGAATATTTAACATGGGCTTCAACCCGCCAATTTTCCTGCAAGTCGACGTGATTAAGGCGCTTTCTATGCTCCAAAAAGGCCAACTAGTGGGCAAGCATCTTGCACTATCGATTTACTTTGAAAAGCCTACATATGGGAACACAAATAATAGGTGTGTAGCCGTGTATGAGCTGCCAACCTGCTAGGATAAGTGTGTAAAAAAAATAAAAGAGAACACGTGTAACACATATGAAAAAATCATCACTCTAACCCTAAAACGCATTGGCCTGGACAAACCTAGCCTTCAATAACATTCACGTTATTAGAGCTAAGTGCGTGACTTAAGGGCGAACATGATAATGCGAGCTGGGCACTAGAATGATTTCTAAATACTGTGAAAATGATTCATAACTAATAAAGTGAAGCAGCTCGAGAGGTATTATCCCTGTAAGAATTATCGCAACCACGGAGTGCGATATTTTAACAAAAATAGCAGTTACACTTGTTGCTGTCAGTAATCTATTGTTCTTATGCATAAATCTACGGTTGCTAAATAACTGATCTAGTGTATATGCTTTGTACACATTCCAGATACAGAGCGTACTTTTCGTAAGAATGCACCTCTTCTAAATAAGTTATAGCTGGTGGGTCTAACTGTCGCCAAATGGAACTGTTGTTCTTATTGTCGCTTTGTTGGCATTGAAGGTCTTTGCCGAACTGCGTAGGACGATAGCAAACAATAGTCACGCAGTGATAAATGTCAGTCAGGACCAAAATCGAAAATTCTTATAGAAAGTCTGTCCCAAAGGTCATCACGGTCCCTATATAGCCCCCTGTATCGTAGGCGATCTAATTCGCAGCCTACAGAATCGGGTGACTTTCAAAATGAATCACTTCATGCTTATTTCATCATCAACGAGCATAGACGAGAAAAGAGTCGCGAGAAAACTTTATTTCACCCTGCGCCCTGTTTTCCGTTCAAAATACGTAAACAGCCGTAACTTAATCTCGCCGGCAGTACATCTGCATCTAGGAGGAGAACTATACCTATAGGCCGCACGTTCTTGCTAGCCTTCACTTACCGAAAGGTGTATTTTTTTCCTCAGGAACTAGAGTTTCGGTTGTCTGGAAGCTGTGATGGAAGCTGTTGTATAACATAGGAGTGAATATCGAACGAAGTAATCCGTGGCTGATGCTACACAACCACGAACCATAATGGTTTACAAGTACACTAAATACGAAAAAATCGACTCTATCATTACCGAAGTAGAGAAAAATGATACGGATTAAGATTAAGCTTGTTCCATCCGGAAATTTACTTTTCAAGCGAATATTGGTCACGTGCTAAAATGTTGTTTTGCCATACCACTTGTTTTGTTATACCACTACATTCAGTTGTGTTTCAACTATGCGATACGTACCATAGACGACTGTGTTTTAGATTTGGTGTACGCGTCAATTTCTAGACACTTGAGAGAAAGGGCGCCCTCTTGGCGTGGCTTGATATATATTGTTTCTCGAATGGTCTCAATTTGCTGGAAGTTCAATCTTCCTAGTCCTTGTTCTTCGGCCTCTAGAGATATCTCTTAGAGCGAATAAAGCCGTTTCGAGTGAGGCTTGGCAAATATCGCTGTTTTCAAATGATAATTTTATCAGTGAAATGAACTAGCACCAACGCTGGTCAGCTATTAGGATAGGATCGCAGCTGAAGGGAAGAACACTGGAGTCTGACTCCTTCTTTGATACACGCGAATTTTGCATAGTTATTATGCTTGTTCATTTGTAGCTGATGTTTGTGACCTTGTTGTTACTGTCGTCGTTATTTCGAGTATGATTTGTTCTGAGTGGCACACTCCAATTCTAACCTAGCTTGTACAACAAGTTAGAATTGTTGAAAGTGGTCTGCCAAGATGCATCCGATTTGAAACTACGCGGATACATTTAGCGTATACATTTTAGAATAAAATTCGTCGTCGTTGGAGACTCTATGGAAGAGGAGTGGAGGGGTACGCTGGTCTGAGTCTTAAAATCTGCGGTCAGTTCCAGTAAAACCCTATCATCACTATTCATGTGCGGTCTTGCTGCACACAAAAGACCAGACAGGAGCAATAAAACAATCCTCGACCAGCCACTTTATGTTGCCATTTTGCCCTACGTTTCTTCCCTTTATCTAAAGGCTAGCACATCTTCCTCGTTCGGGATTCATAACCACTTTGGGCGCTGTTTAGGGAAACAGTATGCTGAAGGTTGCAACCAGTGACGCTGAGTCGGCATATACAAGACGATAGTCGTAGATGGTCAAAATCGAGGTAGTACCGTTATAGTCTAACAGACTAGCTTTCAAAAGGTGCATATGCGGAAATGTAAGTATCGATATGATTTCTATAAAACAATACGAAACTCAACTGGTACAACACTTGAAGGACTCGCTAAATAATCCAGATGGATTTATTTCCTGTGGACATAGAACGCACAGGTATCATTGAGAAAGCAGAAAATAACGGTGGGTCTTGAATGGATGGGATGAGGGCGAGGTGAAGTGCTTTAAGTAAAAGGTTTTTTCTGCGGTTACTGACTTCATAGAACTGAAGCCTTCCTCGAGCTTTCGAGAATTAGCTAGGTAATGATATCACATATACCCAAAGGATCGAATATGCGTTCTGCAATAACGTAAATACAAATTTGACGATTTCAAATGACGGTTTTAAAAAAAGCCCGCACAGGCCCAGGGAAAGTGTAACCAAGTGTTTTTCTGTGAATAAGTAACCAAACTGAAAAGACCCATTGAGAATTCAATGTTTTTTTTGATTTTTAAACCTGTTGTAGCCATACACGCTTGACACCAATCTATAAGCTCGGCTTTGTATTCAAACGATATACAGTTTCATCGAAAGAATCCTTATTCAACTACGTGTGTCTACTTCATGCTAGAATTGAGTTTCTTTTACAAGCTATGTGTATAGATACTGTGCAACATACTAAATAATGACTGAGTTGACTACCAATTCTTTCGCGTTACCGACAATTCACTGACCGAAAATCTGTGTTTTAGAAGGATCCCAACAACTTAAAACGGTTTAAGGCTAAAGTTTTACGAATGTAACGTCGCGGACCATATCATGTTCGATGTCCAGCGACATTTACATAGAGAACATTCGACACAAATAGAGCTTTTTTGGTTACGCGCTTTGTGTATGTATATATATATATATATATATATACATATATAAAGTGATTTGACATAAAGAACAATTTAGAATGTGGCAAACAAGATAAATCATTATTCATTACCGTAAAAATGTAAAGAAGTCTGTAATGCTCGATCGAATTATAAATCCAACCAGGATGGAAAGTGTGTATGATACACAATGTTTCGAAATATTTTAAGAGACTAATATTAAATCTCTGATGTCTTTCAAGTTCAGTAAGCTTTTCGTGTTTTATGATTAAAAGTCTCTGAAACATGCCAGCCATGATTTTCGCTAAATATTACTGATCCCGTTCACAATACGCTTTTTAGTTCAGCATATCCTAGACGGCTTACGCACTTGTTGCGTTGAAACAGCGGGCTTCGTGGACCACATCTCGACAAAATTTAAATCATAGTTTACGGTAAGTGGTTCTGATGTCGTATTCCTTAAACTACTATGTCATGTGTGTGCCACGTTGTTAACTTCAAACAATCGACAACTGATTATAAAACGTTGAATTATAATATAAGTTATCCTCTTACGTACTTGGTAAAGGGTGAAGTTCTCTGAAGGTACTTCCAAAAAAAATTTTCACTCTAATGAACTCTCAAGTTAATACTTCAGTAGCCTTCAATTTCGAAGGCTACCTTAGTGACAGGGCACTCCGTCTCAACGAGTTAATACATTAGGGTGAGCTTTCATTTATCAACCAAAATAGAATCCATTTCTGTTATAATAAAAGCCCTGCCTTTCTCAAAAGTGGCCTAAAAATAGTAATTATTTTAAGTGATTAAAAAGGGAAAATGGATGAATTCTATTACTTACAAAGACTTCAAATACAAAAAAGCTTTATTATAAAAGACACAAATATCATCTGTTTACGTCGATTGTTTCGAAACGTTGTTTCAATCGCCAGCATTCAGACTAGCAAATCTACTGCGGGAAAGCAAAAAAGAAAGCCATTAAATATTTTTCCCGTTTGTTCACCGCATCGCGTTTTGAACACCCATAGGTAAAACGATCTTTTTTCTGGGTGAGTATAACACAAATTCATGCTCTTTACAATACGTCTATACCGTTAGGGAAGAGCCATTTTTAGCTTGTTTGTTTAGATGATATGACACATGCGGAGGTAATAAGTCAAATGTATGGATTCTCGCTCCATGTTAGTTCTACCTGTACGCTTTTCCTATTTCTAAAAGGTGAAACGGCGAATCACGACGTATACTTCCGTCCAGGCTTTATTGGTATATGTTACCGGCTTTCTGCGTCGTCTGGGAGTGTCCTTTTCTGTGTCCTCTCCTGCAATAATTGTCGCCGGACTGTGTTGTCACAAATTCGCCGCAAGTCGCTGGTAGCAAAGAGTCGAAAAATTTTGGAGACGAAATCCCTTGTTCCCTAAATGGCTGCGTGTCTTCTGTAACCATTTTTCATTGAAATACTAGCTTTTACTAGCATAACAAAAGGAGAACGATTCAAGCATAGTTAAGAACGATCGAACAAATTTTATATTTTGGCCCTACGAGAGCTGTACTTTAATCAATATAAATAAAACCAGCTAAGAAAAAATAATTCCATGTTTTTATAATTTATAAACATAAAACAAGTTTACCTCCTTGAATGGATTGTTGCACGCGTCAGCCGTGCAATTCTAAGAATTCTGAACACAAAATAGAGAAATTGCTCACACTTAATGTAAATTGGGTGGCACTAATGCATCTTGATGTGTTACAAGAAACTACTCGTGTTGACTGGCTCTTATTTATTTTATACTTTGTATATTTTGTTGATTGCAAAACAACTTTACTCCTCAAAGCTATCGTATTCTAACATAGCTTATTATCTGCAAAGCGCTTGTCCTTCCGTATCTATCCTATAGCTTGAAGAATGACGCTTCGGGTCATACAGCGTCCTGTGATTTAAAACTACGTGAAATGATTGTAACTATCAGATCATCAACCAAAGCACCGAATGCAAATGGTGTGCACGCTCATCTCCATCATAGTCATTCCGCTACTAATCATACAAACATTTACGCGTAGGGACCAATTCAGTATTGAAAATAGACGTTCTTGATGTGTTATTGTGATCAAATGAAGATTAGCTGTATAAAGTAGAACTTATAGACCCGCACACTTCTTTGTATGAAGTTCCTCTCATTCATCACTGATATAAACGTATTAACAGCTCAATGCCAAGGACAAAATATTAAACGTAATGAATATGAGAACTAAGACATATTACTGTTTGCAATAGATAAGACTGCAAATAAAATTGGATTATGCGGTACACTTGTTTTAGCCTAGCGATTTCTCGATCACTTCTACCGCATTCTTTGCCTACTTTCATTGCGGATTATAGAAAACTGAGTTAGGCGAATTATTTTAAAGGTCCCTTTAGGCGAAGATTTGAAGACACAGACTAATCGAAAAATCAATTGCATCACGTGCGAACCTACATCTCATAGGAGGATCGAGGAGCAGAAAGGTGTGTATCTTTCGTATATATCACTCTCGTATTGTCAGGTGATTAATCTATAACATTTCGTCCATTACATAGCGTTCGTATCAGTTCAGCAGTAACGGTTAGCTTCTACTGAGTTACTATACTGGTGCACACTCTTCGTTCACTTAATGGAATTGCTACAATGGACTCCTTGTAGCCCGTTCTGTAGCATCAGATTCGTCAAAAAAAAAGCCTTTTGTGCTATCGAGTTTGGTGTTTTAGATGTAAATGGTTTCGGGTAATGATCCGCCAGTTGATAGAATATAGATTATAGCATGATATGATAGACTTAACCCTACCAGAAGGTAATCAAAGAGTAATATATAACGTAATCAAGTATATTGCACGAAGTAAAGACTATAATACGTAATCGCAACAGCCTGTTTCCTCCAGAATGCTTTTTCAATTTTTGTTTTGACCATGCCCATTTATTAGTAAAGCAATTACGTAGACGCAGCAACAGTTCAATATAAAGTAAATCGTCTCTGTATTTTCGTCTCTGATTGATCCTCATTAGCAAACAGGTTGTAACAGTCAAACGGACAGCCGCTCAGCGCGCGAAAAAAAACATGGGAATTTCATTATAAAAAATAAATGCGTTATCAAACTCTTGTAGGCCGTAAGGCCGGATATTATCTCTAGCCAGAGTCAATAAACAGTTTAACTAAGTCGGCACATATAGATCAGATAATTAATATCCCTATTTAGAAAGTTAGCTAAAATCGATAATAGGATTCGAAGAATGTTTTTATAGATGCAGCGAAATTTAGTATTAGGTATTAATATGTACAGTTACTGAAAGTACTGTATATTCGGCTATACGATTATGTCGGTATTCTTTGACTACTAACCTAAAAGATTTTTTTGTCTAAGCACTTTATCATGTTACAATACTGGATCGTTTCAATAAATATATATATATAAATTTAAATAAAACACAAGTTACACAATTTTATCATGTTTGTATTACGTATGTATAACTCGGTTTAAAATGATACGGTTCAAAAAAAAACACTCAACATCGCAACGAAACTCGGAAAAATAGCAGAATTATATTTAATACCCCACAACCTATTATTGATGACTTTGACCAAAAAAAAATAATCCGAGTATTTGGAAATAATATGGGTAACAAATAAAACAGTAACAAAATAAAGCAAAAATACAGACGAGAGTTATTGAATAAATGTGCTTACTCCGCATCCCTGTTAAGTGTTATCTCATGTTATACGCGTAGGCATACGAAATAGGCCTGCCTAACCAAGTTCCGCCTTATATGTGATAAAGGTGTAAACAGTCACAGCGAGTAAAGAAGTCAATGCAGTTAAACACTTGTTAGTAACAGATCGAGCCGATGAGAACATGCAGGGTATTATATTTCCGCAACCTTTTTGTTTAGCGAATATTGTTATTGAAAGCAATGTTTGCAGAGAACAGGCCTTGAGCAGACGACTTTTATAGTGTGAAGTTTGTCCGGCCAATATAGCGGATTTCCAATGGTCGTGCGTTACGAGTTGGAGACTTGCTCGTAGTTCTTTTTTTTGCTACATATCCTATGTAATATACAGATAGTTATTGAACAGATGTGTAGTAGTATTTAAAAAATATAATTTATGAGTTGTGATAGATATCTGGGTTCAGGCCCGGACTCAGATTGCTGAAATCAATTGAGTACAGAAATACTTTTAAGTTTTTACGATGAAAATAATAACGAGTATAGCACTTGTAAGCTAAGTAAAACCCTCAAGTAAAATGAACAATATTAATTTTAATAAGGGAATTTTTTTATTTTCGCAAATATGTTATTAGGATTTTTCCAATTTAGTCATTACATACTTGAAGGTTTCATAATAATGAAATACTATTGCTTGGAAAAGTAGCCGACTAAAAATATGGCATGGAATAAAACGATTAGTATATATTTTCGAGAGAATGGTTCAGTAGAAAGAACACCAACGGTACCGTTGTTGTAGCACTCAGTATACTTCGGCTATTTTAAGTACTGTTGTATATGTATACACCCATATGCATCTTATTTTCTCTCAAGAACAGCCATTTCTTCCAAGACCGATGCACGTCTTACCATAATTTAAAGTCTATTTGTGAGCGTGCTTTATACGTAGCTCTTATACATTGGCCGATGTTACCCATATGGCTTCTATCGCGATGGCACATAAATGACGTTTCGAAATTTCGCCAATTTTCTAGTCGTCAAGTGAACTTAATCACCACTGAGCTAAAGGTTGTAGTATGGGTGCATCTCTTTTTATATTGCACAAAGCGTTTCCTAGATAATATATCCAACCGTCAACGTGAGCTAACTGCAATGAAACGAAAACTGAAGTATTTCAAGAACGACTTTTGAGCAGTGCAGTCGAACTTGTGTGCATTTCAGACTATGTCGTTCTTTAAAACGGTTCCACAGGGACCATCTAATTTCTATATCACCGGAGCCATTTCCAAGAAATAAGACATGCTAGTCTAAAAGGTAGTTACTGGAGTTTAAAAAAAGGACGGCACATATGAGGCTTTTTAGGAAAAAAAAATTACGAAACGTTGAAAGATATTCAACAGCAGATCCTTTAGAAGACGCTGTCGGTTAATGTTGTTATACTGTGGAGTTAAGTTACTGTCCTGTAGCAGGCGAATTACCGGCGTGGTGTTGCTACTCACAGTTGGATCGTGCAAAAATTCGTTGCCAGAGTTTCTGGAGTTGTAGATCGGCTATAGTTTCACGATTAAAATAATAAAATAAAGTGCCCACACATCCACAAAAACTGAATTCTACTAGCATTTAGAACCATAAAAATGAGGGGTTATGTCTCACGCAAGTACGCTTAAAACTATACAAGCCCCAAAAAACTATTGGTTCATGCACTCGATATATGAACGCTCGTGGCGGCACTACTTTATTTTTAAATGCTTATGTAAGTAAGTTAACTTAAAGGTAGTGTGCCTCAAACATGTATTTCAGTTGTTCTCCAACTATCGTGCCTCTGCGCTTCGAGTCGTTTAAGAACATCATTGTTTACTGGCGTTGTTACATGCATGCACAACATTTTACGTTACCTGCAGCTTTGGAATATATAAAATGTGACCCATATGCATTTCTTCACAAATAATTCTTTCGAATGTGTATTATAGAAGTTAATGAATAAAGCTGGGGAAAGCTAATTTTCATTAAGTTCATTCAGTGTTATTTATTAAGATTGCATTTAGTGCAAAACGAAACATGCCTCAGAGTTAATGCCACAATGCGTGTTTGATTACACGCTTGCCCAGCATCGGTCAAGGTGCCCAAAGGTCCCGGCAGCGTCAAACCGTAAAGTATCGAAAATTGAAGTGCAAATGCGCCCGGTTCACAAAAAGATTGCTCTGCTTATACTGAAAATTTCCGTAGCCTCCAAAAGTAGCACGCGTGAAGGTATGTATTAAGAGAGACGCATATAAGCCTTTTGATCTAGCTATAAAATGAATACAAAAAAGCTTTTGAGATTGTAGAGAAAATATAATTTTTTCGTAACGGCTTCTTGCGCTGTTAATAAGAATGTACGACTGATTAGAACAAAAGTACGGCTGTTATAGATCGCAATTGAAATCTTGAAAGCAACCGCATTATTAACATAATTATGCACTACAAGCAAAGGTTGAATTTTAATGCGATAATACATATGCTCGCAAAATTTTTGAGTCACTATAGGCCGCCTCATAGCTAAATTGGCTCTTAGTTTATGGAGAACATATACATTCAGTGATGTATAATTCGAAGGAAATTTTTTATTCTCGACAAATTTCAACCCAAAAAAAGACCGCGCTTTTATGATTTGAAAACACCAAATAGGTTTTTTGAGTAAATAGTTTCGGACGGAATTTAGACTAATACTAGTCATCTTTTATTAACATATCTCTAAACTCGGTTCATATTTAGGAAAGTGCTCCTATGCTCTCGAAGGTCCTCAAATGCCTAATCCTTCAGCCTGGAGTAAGCTAGCCCACCTGGATACAAATAATGATGCGTCCATTAAGTATTTCTTTGTTCTCTTTTCTAAATTCTACCTTGGAAATTTTAATCAAACATTGTTTTTCCCAAGGTTTTCCAAAAGTTGTTCTATTGATCTGCTATGGACAGAGGTAGTTGAAGTAAGTTGAAAGTTCAGAAGAATGAAACCCTGTTAAAAGGTATGTTCTTGTAATCCACATGCATCCACAAACGATCCGTAATTCGTAACGACAATTCGCCGTTAAGGATACGTAATATCATTTTAAAAGTGATATTCAAATGCCGATTAACATGCTGCTTCACATAATACTAGATTATACTAATAATTAAACTATGTGTATGTTATTCTTACCTAAAGCACTGCTTGGACAGATTTTCCTTTATAAATGGCTTAATACTAGGTCAACTTACTATTGTGTTGTACTTAAGACAAAAACTCGATCGAGTGATTAGATTTTGTATTAGACATATCTATATAGGACGTGCTGAGTAAATTTGGCTGGAGTTCTACGACGAACGTCGACGACGTGTCCTGCAACTGACATGGCAGCGAAGTAACCGTCCTTATACAAGCAACGTTAAACATAGACGCGGTTTATGTAATGAAGGAGTTTGTAAAGCGCATATCTGATCTTTATCTTTCCAGCAACGGATTCACCTCCTAATTCCTATCATAGCATTCTGTATATTTGACTTACCGACATAACTGATTTTTAACGGGTGTATTTTTGCTTTCACTGCTAATGCCCTTCCCCTGGGCTATTCTTTTTAACTCCCGTTGGCGGGCTCCTAGGCTTCAAATCCCAGCTAAACCATACCTAGAATACCCTACCGGACATGAACGTATGACGACGGCAAAAACAAACAAAAATAATCTAGAACAGCGGAAACTAACATGGTCCTTGTAAGAATAAACAAAGATTTTCCTGGTAGCTTCCACTATTATAGTGTAAAAGCGCTGTGTATACGACCCTCGTCCGCGCAGTGTGTGTGTATGTGTACAGCTGGCTTTAGATTCTTTTTAACTCACATCTTCTGACTCGACGAAATGGAAGCCGATCTGCTACAACTTGTAACGCAATATCAAACGGTCATCAGACGGGCCAACATACACCATTTGAAGAACTTCCTTTTTTCCGAAGCAGTTCCGACAGGTGTGGTATAATGGATGCGCTCGACTAGCGATACCTTCCTTAACAAAGGCTAACGTTTTTTAGAGTCGCCTGATGCTATTGTATGGACCAAACAAATAGCTACGCCTATAGTTGTCAGGTTCTTCATGGCCTTCCTCAGACCTACCTGAACACCGGTCTTCAGCTTCCAGCCCTTTCTGTGTGCATGCCATCGAAATATTTCGACTACCGTTAAAACAAAGAAATCAATAAGCAAATCAACAAAGTTTATTGAACAAAAAGACCATCAAGCCGATAAGGAACATATGAGCCTTCTTTCTAAGAAACGATCCCTCATCTTATATGTCAAGGTTTATTGCTGTAAAGCCTTGGTCACCCATCCTTATCTGACAAGACGTCAAGATACTTTTTAATCTAAGCTATGTATGTTACTTGATTACATATCACGACACATGCATAGTCAAACCGGAAAGTTCAATTATATTATCTTAAACGTAATCTTAAACAGATCAGTGCGCTGAAACTAAAATAGGCTCGGGAATTTCAAGATAAGGATCAGTAGCATCTATCTTGCAAAGATCTTACGGCTTTAATAAGGGATGAGGAGGAGAAGACCCTTAAGGATGGTTTAGGCCATCTTGCAGAAGATGACCAAGGTCCTCCGTTTTTCTATTAACTATAAACAAATGTTACTGAGAAGACAGCTTTGAAGCGGGCTCAGCGCCAGCGTGACCATTTACTTCTTCAAATTGAGTTTAATAACACTTATTACATCTCGCAGAGCAAGTTGCTAAGTCGAACTAATTAAGCCGTGTATCTTGAGTCAGTTATAAATCTAAGGATTTTATTAATTAGAGTAAAATAGGTATATTTCCTTGCAGTGAATGTTGTCAATACAGTAAGCTGTAAATGGATGGGTTGAGCTTCAAATAACACTGGTTATGATTTCTTTTGAAGAGATGGCTTGATAATATTTCTTAGATGTTTTGTCTTTAATGGCCAGTCTAAAAACAGTTTCTGTTTATCCCCAATAAACACACATAATTTGTTATGGAATTTTGGGCACCGTAGAATTGCTTGTTGATCTTATACCGCAATGATCCCAAAAAGGTTGCATGGTAAGGCCGCACATCTAATGTAACTACTAGCTCTTTTAGCTTATCGAATCAGTTGTTTAAATGTGACACTTGACTAGATATATATATTAATAAAGATGTACGCGGTTCTGTCAGAATTACCGTAAGCGATGAATCGTAAGATAATAAACCGATTCTATTGTTCCCCGCTGTGCCTAACCCAGCAATACCTACCGTCTTACTGATGTTCCCAGCTCTGTTAATCCGAGAAATAATTTTCATAATTGGACACTCTTCTACATTTCTTTAGGACAGTGCTTGACGTTCCGCCAAGAAGAATTAAAAGCAAAAGCAATATCCCTCATACGGGAGTCGCTTTCTTCAACACTAACATATATAAAGCTCTCCACATTATCAGTAGCGACCATCTTCCTACTTTCAATCATCTCTCGGTCGCATCTAATTCCGGCCAAAGTTTCCCAAAGACATGTTATGCCGCGGCTCGCGACTTTTTTTCATGGACGCAATTTAACGATTTAAAGAACAACAGGATGCCTGAAGGAGAAACATCTAAAGATGTATGCTACCGAAGTTGCCCTCATTAATTAAGCTTAGTTGAAGCTCATACGACCATATAAACATGTTACGTCGAATGCCGGATGGCCAAAGCCCGGTGTCTCAAAATGTTGCTAGGCAAAGATACCTTTACTAGTTGTTCGCTGCAGGCTCTGGTGAGGTTGCATAAATCTGTACTGAGTGACTAAATGGCGGATGGAATGGTAGATTTTCCCTATGATATATTCTACAGAGCCACTTTTCTGCCATTTGGAAGAAATGGGGAATATTATCAATAGTCAGAGGTCATCCAGTGCAGTATCTGGCAGGAAAGATAGCTACTCATACGCGGATGAAAGCGCTGTCAGTACTGTGGAATCGAAGGTTGCGAATAGTCTACATTCCGTTTTACTTGGCCTTGAAACTTACTAGGCCGGTACCAAGGTCATACTTAAACTGCACTTTAAAATACATTCAACATTCTTAAAAGAAACCTAGTTTTGGAAGTTATTCCGGCACACTTCTTATCCATACTCTTATATCCATTCCCATCCTGACAAAATCTACATAAGTTGAAGAATGCACCGTTCAACAAAGGCATACATGTGGCCCAGCGCTCTACTACGATAAATGATCTGTTGTGTAACCTAGAGTTTTAAGCCGTAGTATTTTCCCGGCAACACTTTCTTAAAGTCTGTCTTTCTTAAACTTCCGGAGTACGTACCGAATGTGCGAACGTGTGAAAATAGGAAACGTCTGCCTTAGAAAAAGGACTCTTTTTTAAATTAGCCAAACATGGAAATACCTACTCTACAGAAGCTGAAGCTATCAGGAACACCGTTCGGGGAAAACTTTTTGAAAGCGTTGCTCATAAAGAATGTAGTTACCGATTTTGCGGTGTTCATGAGTGAAATCTCTAAACAGGCGCTTTATGGCCTGTCTCTTTCGTCGCAGTTTTTTTACTTTGCAAGTTGCCTATATATTGTAATACCATGATTCTTCAAGCCGTTTTCAAGAAATTTTCGAACAATCTTAATTAGTGTCCGTGAGACTCTTCCACAGGCATCTGCAAAATTAAACCCCAAGAAACTCCCTGGAGGTAGGACTTGTTCGTCGTGACAAGTAATGGCCTTGAAGGTCGACGTATGACCGACCCGAGGTCAAGACGCTCATGTAGCCTATCTGTACAGATGATTCTAGAGGCTTTTAGGTTAAAAATATTGGGGCTCGTAAGTTAGCGCCATTCCAGTATTGTCGTCGTGGTTGTCCGGAAACTATCTATTCTGGGATGCTGTAGTCGCACACATTCTAGAGCCGTCATACGGAACGGAGGCAGCTTGACAAGTGGAAGCAGCCCCGGGCTAGAAAAACAACGGAAGGCTCAGAGGCACTACGAATTGAGGACGAGGCTTTTGATTTTGTAAGTTGTCATTCAGGCTTTTCAAATGGTAGGAAAATTTGCAGCAGACTTGCTCAGCGATATTTACACAAAAGTACTATGGTAAAGCAAGGCTGACAGAGAAGAAGATGCATTTGTTCAAAAACCGCCTGTGGGGATGCCAAAGGAGACGGAGACTGTACTTGAATCCTTAACTACAAATGCATGCTCATTCAGCCTGTACTGAATGTAATTCAGCCCTATATACGTTGTATAAAACAATATAAATTCTAAAAATAGGCTTTTTAAACTAAAATATTGCGGTTGTGAACAATGACTGTAATAAAATAGTTACTTGCTTACGGGATAAAGTTGGTGAGACATAAGAGGAGAATTATTCCTTATTGGATGACTGATGTATGATGCAAAGCTTCTGATACCCCTAATATTTGTTTCTAAAATAAAAGTTCTAACGTTAGAGTATGTTTATATAGGACTGGACGCTGTTCACATACTTTAAAGCCCTTCGGATGGCGTTTTAAGCACCGTTCTCAGCTAATTTTTGTGTTCCTTTCTTGTACCATTTTGTCTTTTGGCGTATATAACACAGCTACCAAAGCATTTAATAAAAATGAAATCCTCTGATCTTGTTCATATCCAAGACTATGACGTGCACAGCACTATATTGAATCTAACGAGAACGAATCAGTCTATCCTGTTTAGAATCTTTCCTCACCACCGAGGAACGCCGATCGCAACAACTAGATCCATCGTTATTGCCCTTGCGAAACTGTAGACCGATGAACGTGTATGTCACGTGTTTTTCCAGTTTTCCAACACACACAGCCTTAAATGTAGTCGCTTCATATGTGTGCACGTGTGTGTGTCTGCGTGTGTGAAAGGTGCCAAATTAACGTCAATCGTCACAAAATGTTGTTTGATTCGAAATGTATGCCCTTTTGTCCCGTCGACGTTATCTGTTCCCTGGGTCTCCACTCAACTATATACTACATGGATTCGTTGGGTCGCAACATTTCCAAATGAAAAGTAGCTGTATCGTCTCGCATGTGTTTGTTTGTCAGTGTAGAATAAGTATGAAAATTAGCCTATATGTTCCTGTGTGACTCAGTGTAGCTCGGGGCGCCTACGTGTCTGCAATAGCGTCGTGTAAGTTCGAGCGGTTAGTGCAGGCGTTATATAGTAGTGACCTTTCCCGGCGACAGCGGAATGATAGCAGTCGCGAAAGCTTGTCATTTAGCCGAGTGAAACAGCCCAGCTGCTGCTTGTCGGTGTTCCGGCTGTCGCCGACATTTTTTTAACTTATCGTTTCTTATGCTTCGGTGCCGATGGCGTACGCAGAAGCGGGAACTACCTCGTAGGATTGCAGCGAGAACGAAAGGTCGCGAAAAGAAAGTGGCGGAAGAAGGCGATGGAGGGGAAAAATATAAGTAAGACGTTCTCAAAGGAAGCTGAATGCCGTGGCTCGAGGGCTACTAGACAAGTAGACTGAATGAGAGATCTGACACAGAAATGACACGATGTCGCCACGGCACGACGGTAGGCCTTGCATCCTGATTATCTGCTCAAGGGTAATAGGATGTAATGATGGTTACGGTGTGAAGGGGACAGAGGGAAATAGAAAACGCCACTAGCAACAGCACGATCCTAAAGTCAGATCAGTTGCCCGATGCGGTTTACCATTATTGTCACTTGTACTCGTACTCGATCGTAACACGGGCCGCAGATGTATGCCATTCAACGATTAAAAATTGCAAACAAGCTATCAGAACCTTCCGCCAACCTCTGCGCTATATAATCATCTTTTCAATCAAAATTGACTAGAAATGGGTTGAAAATAGATACTGTTAGTCAAGCCCAATGAACAAAAGATCTAGAAGACTTTTCTACAATTTTTGTGTAAAGTCATATCTGGTAGCTAATATAAGTAATTTTCGCAAATACGAGATCCTGCTAGAATATATACACGCAATAAACAGTGCATTTGCAATTTTACTTCTAATGCATAGTCATGAATCATATATATTTTGTATTTTGCACGCTTATTGTTTTTCTATTGGTTAAAAACAACAATACCTTTACTATATCCCCAAGCAACAATGGCGAACTATTTCCAGCTATTTCCCAGCATAGTATTACATTTTGTTGCCGATAATACTATCAGGGTTTCATCACTGGCACAGATACCACGTAGTGTCGCATACGGCTCCATATTAAACTAGGTGGGTCTGCGTTGTGTAGCATCAACGTAACGCTATAAATTGATTAGCGGTATCGGCAAATTACAGCTTAAGGAAATTGCAGTTCGCTTAGAAGCAGGTCTAACAAGTTTGCAGTAACGATGCATCCATCACTGCCTAATCTGGTCGCTCCAGATGGCTAAAAAACATTAAAATGGTAGAAAAAAATACGGAACTACAGCTGGTTGAGCTCAGAACTTCACATCTACTATCTGCTGTACTATTTCATAGATAAAATTAATAAAAAAAGACGAAAGAAAGGCAGAATACGCAAGAAGAGATAAACGATATCTTCTGTAAGTAAATATATAAAACGAAGTTAGTATACTCATCAACAAGGTATGAGAATTAAAAAAAATCACTATTAAAAGTTCGCTGTGCTAAATACAAAAGGCAAAAATGTAAGTAGACTTCGAAATAGAGGTATTCAATTTTGTAGCTCCGAACAATAGCATGATCACCTTGCTACTGTCATCTAATCGTGACAAGCGTAACAAGATCGTGCCGTACCATTTGTCTGGCATCAACATAGTTTTACAAGAGTATGCGTATAGAATTAACGGAAAATACGTTAGGATGTCCTCAAGTTATAAATGCCTGAAACAAAGAACCTTAAACACATTTATACTAACATATATATAACAACTAAAGTCTAGACTTCGGCCATTCAAGTTCATATTAAAAAACACGTACTTATTGTATCAGTTCGAATCACTTCTTAGTTGAACCACTCGCCTTTCTGCGTTAAATTAAGACCTTACAAGCCTTCCGATATAAAGATGGAAGCCTACCTATGACATTTTATCCTATAGTGTTCTTTTCTCTATTCATTGCAATTCGCACAAAAGATCGCTGAGTAGCCAAGACAAGCCTAACTGCTAGACAGTTCCCATTATATTTCATATTGTACCTACGATAACTAATACGTACTTGTATTATTATATCGATCGGCTAAATTCTGGACTTGCATTGCATTCTGCAAACACGACAGCAGCTTAAATCGGATTCCAGACCTAAAAAACTTCTAAACTTTAAGAAATAGGCATTGAGCGTTTACATGGCCTAGAGACTAACTACGATGGCTAAAGTTTTTAGCTAACACAAGCTTTTGTATCGGCCTGTTTGAAGACCTTTTAGTCTAGATATATTTGTATTAAAAAATGTAATTCTCTGTATGTTCTAATTCAAACGGTATCGATTTAACGAACAGCTCACGAATAGCTCATCGGTGGATAGGTCCAACAGCTTGTGGTAATGACTCTCGGTTATTTCTAATATTATATAAATTCATACAAATGTTCACGTTTTTCACGTCAAAATCACGTTTTTGAAACGCGGATTTGTACAAAAACACCAAACAGCATGAGAAGACATTGACGCAAGCGATCCATGGCTAAAAGCAATGGGTAACCAGAAAGTCACAGTTCAAACTAACAGTTCTTTCTTAACGTGCCCGAGTGCAAAACTGAAGTGTTTTTCTTTACAGTAAGCACCGAACAGGGCTCAGCAGGGTACGGAGACAAACGAAGCTGCCATAAGTGTTCATTCGGGAAAAGAGGCACAACCCCCATCAGTCTAATCAAATATCGAATTGGCTGAATAACGCCCTTGCTGAAGTCTCCTTGTCGGGCTCGGACAAGCCCAAATAACGAGCCTGAACGAGCTTTACAGACAAAGGAAGGCCCGCCGCGTGAAGTGGCAGGCCTTCTTTTACTGCAACAGTAGTCAGACAGTCAGTGGCTTCTTCTCTTCTGCGTGTCTTATCTTTTGCCCTTTCATTGCTCTGATCTCTCGCAGTTTAGTTTAGCGCCTAAACCTTCTGCTAGTGCAGCTGCTGTATTTGCCGGTCAAATCGTCTTAACTTGTGAAAGTATAATCGACCTTCCTTGGTGATATGTCGATTGCGTAGCTGCGAAAAAAAGAATAAAAAATTATTTCAATACTGCAACTGTTCCTATTAAATTGTATGGCCAACTTGGTTATATGAACAAAGAGGCCTATTAATAAGAACTACCTTCATAGGTGTACTTCGCCAATTCTAAAACAATTTTAAAATAAATTATTTTTACAAGATGAATACACTATTATTATAGAATACGTAAAAACTTGGTTTCTTCGCGATTAGTCACGGTGAATGTTTTATCGATAGCCCAGTTTTCGTCTACCGGCCTACTGACGCAGGGAACTGTGATTTCCAAATCTCATTATATTGATTACTGCACTAGCGCATGCTGCATTGTGACCTGCAGAACGTTATATAGGCGCCAGCGACATTTTCTATAAAGGGTATGCCTTTAGGTAGAAGGCATTCGCTTTACAGCTAAACAAAGTGTTGTGAGAGGCTGTTTACTGTTATTGTAACCAGTCAATAGATCTAGAATCTTGCGGACACTGGCTCATCATTGTCCTTAAGGAATGCAACTACACTCTCCTGTCTTTTCTTCGATTCGTTCTTTTTTTCTGAAGACTCTCTGGCTACAGGACGTAACGGCATGTCATAGTTACTAACTGCTTTTCCAGCTCCATATACCTGGTTGGATACAACTGTGGCACGGAATGGCTGTCATGTTATAATAGCCATAATATAACCACCCCGAGACAGTAAAGGAACCTCAAAGATGCAAGAACCTTCCGATTTAAGCTATCTAGCAGCTACGCTTTGTATAAAAAAGTCAAAAAAAACGCGGAAGTCAGCCGGCATATCAACACCTTTATTAACAACATATTATATCAAGATATAAAATGTCGCACCTTTCTGGCAAAGCTATAAAAAGCTCAAAGCGCAGTTTCCTTTGAGAGCTAGACAAAGCACGTTTGAGGTCTAAACAGTTGTAATACCAATAAGTTAATAATAAATTTCAAAGTGACTGCAGGCCATACCGTCGTTGTGGAAACATAAATTAATAAGAAAAAACAAAGGACTACAGAGGGTTCTTTTTACTTTTTGATTCCGAAGCACTATGGAAACGAAATCTCCACAAGAATTAAGTAAGTTGTGCAGCGAAGCCCCGAGCAGTAGGGAAATATAAAGGACGTAGATAGACCTGAGTAGGTTGGATCTTCTTGGAGTGGAAACCAAGTGGATGTAGTGTGTACCACCGCTGCGCATTAAGGTCAACTACCCTGGAAACATGGCTGATTGTCTCCCGCGCTGTGTGACAGGTTGCCCAATTTTGTTAAAACCAAGGCTTTGTTCCCATCCAATGTCCTCATTTTACCCCACAAAAGACATTGCAGGATGTCTCGGTAGATTTCGTCATCAACTATTGCTTCTGTTCCATTGACATTTTTGAAGAGAAAAGGACCTTTGCTCTACAAACGGCACCACACAGGGACCTTTTGTGAGTGACGTGGTGGCTCGATGCTCATTTTTGTGTTCTCTGAGGCTAAATTGTGACAATTTTGCTTATTCGTATAGCCCCCCAGCTAAAAAACATGAGGTGGTAAAAAAATTTTGCTACCACGTTCATTGCGCTTCAGCATTTTACTAGCACTAAAACAACGAATATGATGGCCACGGATCCTTATCAACTGTACCTTGTAGCGACAAAGACGTAGCTTTTGCTTCAAAATGACTCGCAGAATGCTTGCCAATGGACGGAATTGTTCAATACCACTTCGCCTCGAGAGCGTTTGTGCGGCATCTACACTGCTTCTTCCTGCAGTGATATTGTCGCCTGTACGCTTAGCGCGTGATCTTCTTTGGTTCACTTTATTTGCAATAGAGCCAGCCTGATCTGCCTCAATCTGTCTCGCGCCCGCGAGAAGTATCATCCGTTTTGGGTACGACGCTTATGGCGTATCGACTCCCTATTTCGATAGTACGTTTTTAAGAAAACAAACGTTGCCCTAAAGTGTAGCATTCCACTATCACAAATAGCAGACGGTGCTGTGTTTTTTGCTCGATCTTCTGCTAGCCCTTACATGTTTATGGACACAAAATGAAGGGACGAAATTGACCGACAACTTTTTACACAGCCTATTCGATTTGATATAGTCTATTTATTCTACTTATAATGTATGTAATACATATATCCTCTATCTCCTTATGGTGGTTATGTAGGGTCACCCTTTTTTCCCACTCACCTTCGACGATTTAATTCTTACATGAGACTATACATCAAAGCTGTGATTCCCCAATAGCTTAACCTATCTAAAGAAACAAGTTGATGCTTTCGACAGGTCATGAATAGGCTTATACAGAAAGTATAAAATGTGGAACTCTTGTAACTGCAAGTCTGCAGGCTAACGCCATGAGGCTTGGTAATTTCGCTAAATATGGTAAATTAACTTCTAGCTCGTCTCATTATTGATTATTTTCGGTGTGGTGTAGTATATGTTCCTCTGGCATATATTAAGGGAATATTTTTTTGAGCTATTGTATGCCATAAGTGTACCTAACATTCGCAGTCACTATCAATTTGTCTAACTTTTGAAATCACAGACCAACAAACTTTTTCTTGTCACTTTTCGTCTGAAGAAATCAAGATTATTTTCCTTAGCTAGGGCAGGCGGCCCTAGTGATTCCGCCGCCTGCCAAGTCGAAACAGGAGAACAGCGATTAATCTACGTGTGTAGATATTGACTAAATAAGAGACTCCCAAAATGAGCATTTTTAAGAAGTTTCTTTCGTCTGCTTGTGCAAGGATATCAGGCATCATGGACTCGATCGTGCTCTAGCTATTTTGAGATAGAAGGGGTAAACGGAGACGTGTGGCCGGGAGCAAATGCTGTAGTCATTGGCCTTGGAATAAATACAAATTCGCACATTATGGTAAAGATTATGTTTTCAAATTGATACTTTGAAATGCTGGCAAAATATAGTAGCTGGCTTAATGGTAGGCTTCACAGTTAACGAAATTATGTTCGGCACTTTCTGAGTCTGATTTGTTAGAGATGCTTACAAGATCAAAGAAGGTATAACACGTTACTATACAGAGCTAATGTATTATTACATCATCTATGCTACACTTAAAAAATTGATGAATATTTTTATTTAAATGTTTACAGTGCTTACATGTTTAAAAAGAACATAGTCATGGATTTCATCAAAAGCTGTAAAAAGGAAGCGTCTATCGTATGATTGAAATACAAGAAGACTGTAGAAACAAACTGAGAACTAGCGAGTTTGTACAATACTTGGAACAAATATATATATCGACACTTTCTTCATCATATAACACAAGAATGAAGTTCATATTGAATGATTAACAATCACAATATTTATTATATTAATTTTCTCATAGCTTGCTAGCCATTCTCTGTGAAAGCATGTTATTCATTCTGTCCTTTTTGAAGTCTTAGTTACGTAAATAAAATAAGTTGCTTCTTAATATTACAATATCATCACGTAGATAAACATAGAACAATATTAATTAGAATTACCTAATTTGATTTTCTCTAACCGGATGTATTGTTTTTCGGCACAAACGGTAACAATTTGTTTTGCGCTTCTTTGAGAATGGTTTTTGTCTCAGCGCGCAAACGTTTGTCTTCGATTGGCAAATGTTTGAATTACCCGCCATAAATGTCATTCATGTGAGATCATAGCTCTCTCAGTGACTCACATTCGTGCGATGATGTCGCTCATCATTGTTTCGAGTTGTTTTTGCTAGAGCGGGTTTTATGTCCATAGCCGCCGTTAGTTATATGACTCGCAGAGGTTTCACTTAAGAATACGGCTATGTCGCTTAACTACGACGTTTTAAGTTTGACGCTAATATTGGATCGTCAGCTACTTATACGTATTTACCGTTATTTGTAACCCTGTACAGTAAACTCGTTATAAAAAAAGAACGTTGAAAAAGGACTTTATGATAGCTATATTTAATAGTTGAAATAGAGCTTCGAACCAACTGATCATATTTAACCGTACATCTTTTTTCCTTTAACGCAGTTTTTTCGTATCAGCAAGTTAGGGAATACAGCCTGATTTCGTCAATGGTCGATTGCCTTCAAGATTATAGAGCACCGGGCAATTGAAGGAACATTTACTCGAGTTGGATGCATAGCCAACTAGCTACCTTTAGTTAAATAAAGCCAGATTGTAAGAAATTTACCTCATTTCGTTCTACATATAAGCATTTATAATACCCTCATATGGCTGCTAGGTCCTCCAGGCAATGTCACCTATCATTCTTTTTAGAGTACTTGAGCAAGTAAACTTACACTGATGTAGTTTTTGATAGGTGATGCAAGAACCTTTACCTAGCAGTTATTGACATTTACGAACCCCTGAAGGCACTCAATTTAGTTCAATTTCCGCTAAATTCGACGGCTTTGAGGGTTATCGATCATAGAAAAAATGATTGAAAATACAAAGCTAAATCATTTGCTATAGAAACGAAAAAATTTAGTGCGATAGAGACGTTTTAGCGGGGACTAAAAATTAGTCTGAAATTGTGAGACTGAATTTAGTTAGCATTTTAGTTGTAAATTTATTTATGACGCACCTCTAACAATCCTTAGTGGACTGTGGATACAGAAAACGCGCAATAGCAGAACTGAATTAGTAATAAATATATATCTATATATTTTTGCCACCAAAAACCTATAAATGATGTAGTATCCGTTCGTCGCATCAGGGATGTTCCAGGTATATCCAGTATTATAGGATAGCATTTCACTACCCCTGAGTAGCTTTCGATTGCCGACCCATCAAGGTTGGTTTTAGTTCCCAATTGCACGGTTGGTCTGGAGCTAGCTTACTGATGTGTAGAGCCTCCCAAGGCCTTGCCGTAAACATTCACTATTACACAGATCTTTTCGAACCGCTTTCGTGCCTTGCTTTAACGTACCTTTTCCTTTTTATTGTAATGCCTCCTGCCTTTTGAAAAACCTGTCTCAAGAAGCCCTGTTCCCTTGTACCTGTAGCGCGTACCCCACTCCTCACGTGAGGAGCGCATAGTTCGGCCCAGCTCTGCTCACGAGGTGAGTTTAACATAAAGCTAAAAATCTTCGTAGCGTTTACTCGTTTTAGAGAGCTTATAAAGATCGCTTCGCTTACATCTACAGTGTACCTTGTACTAGACGATTAACTGAGGACATATGCTAATTTCGGTTGGATAAGCTTAGACTATATTCGTTGCGCACTTATGGCAATCAGTCTGAGCAGATTACGTTGCAGTGTCAAGGCCATAGGAATAAAAGCCCGCAGAACAGGTTAGAAACCTTTAATCAATCTTTGTTTGACCTACAGCCCTTGCAGTACCATCGCACAGGCGGCGAGAAGGTAAACCTTCCACAAAAGAGATATTTACCTTATTGTACAAACTCCTCGATTCCATCCCCCTACCTGAAAAACACCTATTCTAAAACGTTTAGTGTATCTGCTTAGTTTGTTTCATGGATAGTACATAATGCCTCATATTGTTACCTTTGTTGTCAGCAACAGAGCTTTTATTGAATGTAATTAATGCTGCTCTTGCTAAAGTGCGCAGTAGACTTTTATAAAGTTTATTTTTTTTTAATTAACGAAACAGTATTGTAAACCAGTTTATTTCCTGCATCGGTAACATCTACGCCATTGGTGAATAAATGGATCATATTAGGAGGTTTGCTCTATTTCCTTTCATTAGAACTTCGTTACCCAACTTAAGGACCATTGCTTTCACGCTATTCTTCCTAAGCAATGTAACGTTTTTTGTTTTTGAAAGATAAGCTTGTCCCTTGACTCTTCGGAGTAGACTCGACGGAGTAAATCACTAATGCCTAGCCCGGCAGTTCAGAGAAGTGCGCGATAACGGTTCTGATACGACGAAAATAGAAACACTTGACGAATCAGGAAAACGAGTAGCGAAGGTTAGAGGAGGCACCTGTCCTTAGAAGTAGAACACGACGTTAGATCGTAGGCAAAAATACAGGTGCACTCTATGCCGGGATCATGTACGACCTGTGCGTAAACATTTTGGCCATCTGAGAAACCGCGAGCTGCGTCAAGGCCAACAGAGAAAGCAGATCCGTAAGAAATTATTAGAAACCTTGTCAGCTGTAAGCATGTAATTTTATAGTTGCAGCGATTCGCTCCAGCGTGAGAAAGGGTAAATCGAGATGAAGAGGAGTCACAGGGTGGTTTCTGTTTAACTGACTGCAGGCGCAGTGAAGCTTGTAGCCATCCCACGACTGAAACACTGAGAACACGTAAAAGTTCTGCGCAGAATTGGAACAAACACAGACTTTACTGCTAGTCTTTATTGGCAAGATATCGACATTTTCGTAGAACTGAATTAACATGCTAGAACTAGCAATGACCACTTTCCCAGTTTTAGAGACGAATTTAATCAAAGCTTCATTAAGTTCACGTTCAACGCAAAGTAAAACTGTGAAGCCGGGCTGCGATGTACGAACGCCTCTCAAGCACCACTGCAGACTGCTAACGAGTAACGACATATAACATGACAAATACACAATACACTAATGTATAGATTGGAACATGATCAACGTGGCCTTAAATATTGTGTTGAGATTTTGAAAAGAGAGGCTTTTCCCAGAAATAGGCGGTTACTACACAGGCCAGCATGTCAAATGCATAACATATAAATCTATAAATAATAAAAGATACCTGAAACAAGCGATAAGGATCCAGGAGTGGCGCATAGGCGTTTAGAGATGTTCACTATGAATTCAGCGAAACCCAACATAGGGGAAAATTCAGCTCTTGATTCTAGAAACAGGAAAAAGCAAAATGAATTGGCAGACCCGAAGTGTAAGTATTCCAAAGGGATCCTGTCAGAACATAAGGGGAGAAATAAATTCCATCGTTATTAGCAACTGGTGATTAGTAACCCTTGAGGCCTTCCGAGGCTGGTGGCTTCGAATAGAAATGCATATTAATGTGTTGTATGAGAGTAACAGATCTGACCAGGAGTCGCTTGCGAAGACCAACTAGGATGTATAGGGTATGGATTACGTAGCAGATAGAGTGCTTATTGACTGGACTAGATACATATAAATCGGTCTGTCTAGTTGCATATGGCGCGTGCCCGGCATAGGCATTGCGCTTCCGAGCAACCTTTCTGCCAATCTCAGCTTAGCAAATAACTGGCGTAAATAAGCAAGTTCTCTCAAAAGTTGGTGGTAACAACCACAAACGTGCCTCTGTGTTTTTTGTGTTTTGGAGTTGGCCCAACCTTTGTAAACTCATGATACCTTCTATAGCCCTTGTACGTTTACATTTCGTCAATTCCAACATGTCCTTGGTTATGTGCTCGTTTGACAAAGATAGAAAAAATCACTCAACTATACCGGACAATCAGCTACATTCAAAGCGCTCGTCTTCATTTTTCATCAGGCAGGTACGTAGGGACACTTTTGGAATAGGTAGGGGTACGATTATAACTGGTTTGCGTTGTACCGACACTAAATATAAATTTCTAACTACCATATGTATTTACCACGTGACAAACATTATATTTAGACATTTAGTTGATATTTGAACTGCAGGAAAATCTACATAAACGTATAGCATTTTTTCCTATCGCAGATATGCAAAATGATCACCGTTCCAGTTAGTACACTACTGATAACGGCGAACTATTTATTGATAGTCAGATTTCAGCAAGCATTTAATTTGGTTCTCTTATAGGAGGTAAAACCTGCCAAGGTCCATTCCGAGCGAGGAAAAACAGATTCTTGCAGTAAATTCAACTAATTTATACCAGTGACTGTACTATCAAAACAAAATGGTCCGGAAAATAGCACCATCCTGTCACGTTTGGTAAATTTATATGGTGTTTCAGCGTATTAACACGTCGCGATAATTTGGATTATTTATGCCATTTAATTTCAATGTAGCTACTTCGTTCCGATCAATCTTTCTTGAAACTGGTGGTTCATGTTTTCATTTCCTCAAATAGAGCTTGCAAATTTCTTTTCGTCAGCCTTGCTGATAATCTGTATTATTACTTAAAACGTCTAATAAGACGTAGATTTGCTGACGCTAAATTCACAGCTTAATTGTTTTTTAGATTTGCAAAATGTGTTGCTATAATTTTCTAGTGTCTGATGATTCTAGACTGATGAACGTCGTTGATAGTCTTACTTTTCCAGAGCGTCATCTATAAACACCCCTTTTTATTTGTTTGTGTTTTTTTAACAGACCTACGAAGTTGCAGGGGAACCATACAGTTAGCTATTAGTTTTAATAATAAAGATATCGTTTTTAATTCTTTATTTCTCTGATCATTAGTGCATTAATAACCATCAGTGCATTAATAATAAAGGCTAAGGTTTGAACCAACCTATTTATCAGAAACTGAATTTTAACACATATTAGTCACCTAGACCACCCCATTTCTTTTAATTCTAAGTCGAGTGAGACCTGTCTAAAACTTTTTGGTTACGATTTTATCACGCTGCACTTTCAATAACATTCTGAAATGTTTAATTGAAATACATTTCTTCATTTAATCATACGTACTGTGCTGTAATACTGTAAGCAAGTCCTCTCGTATATGCACGAGAAAATTACTTAAACTTAATTAAAAAACTTACTAAAGGCTAAAATAAACTTGTGGCTATAATAAATAATGTGTACATGGTAAGGGGTGAATACAATATACGCTGCTTACCTAATTTCAAATGAAGATCACAGCACATTGAACAAATGTGGTACTATAAAAAATGTTTGCTTTTCCGAGTGTGTCACTCAGAGCTAAAGTTGCATCAACAAACTTTCCGATATGATATTCAAACGACGCTAAAGTTAGGCGCTTAAAATTAAGAAATAATAAATGAGTAAGCAGCCCTTCAATCAGCATCATATGTAGCGAATGTTGTCAGTAATCTACTGCACATAATTAAGTACTTCGAGTTTTATGTCTAGTACTTTTTTGCCTTACCGGGAACGACGTGTGCCTACCTGATTTCGAATATAGACCATCTCACGCGTCCAAGGTTTAGTACCTGCTTAGAGTGTCTTCTCTTTAAGCTGCTTCAATGTATTTGATTACTTGCTACTTTTTGGGGGGTGATATCAAAGTAATGCAGCGATCCCATCAGGCGTTTGACTTTCGTCTAGTTTTAAGAAAAAAAAAAAATAGCCATATTCACAGTGTAGACATGTGCGGAATAACTTCTCTGAGAGGTGTGAAGCTATTGCAGTTCTGTGAAGAATTCTGCACTTGCTGTAGTACCCTTTGGCGATACTGAAAAGTCCCTTATAGTTCGATCTGCTTTATCTTGGCCTTTATCTTTGACAAAAAGTAGGAGATCTCTTTGATGCATTTCAGCTTTTGCAAGAAGAATGTAATCTCAGAAGCTTCGAGCTCTGAGCGAACAGAACTATCTGCCATCTCCTGGTGAGAGTGGGGATGCTTCCTTCATACCGATTCACGCTTTGCGCTTGTAAAATTTTCACCCAATCGAAGACACTTTTACAGCCGCAACGAACGAGATAGATAGGTTAAACGTAGTCATTTCCAACATCAGTTCCGAAGCTGTCCACATGGCTGCACTGAGACGTAAGACGAAATAGAATTAGATTAGAACACATGATCGCAGGATTCCCTAAGAGCTACATCTTTTACGTCTGGCATTCAACCCGTTAGGGATTGCCTCAAATGGTTAGCTTCCAGCACAAAACGAAGTGTGTCTGCGGCTGAATCCGAACCTAGACTACCAGGTGTCCGTAAGTTCAATGATCAAACATGTTACCGTTGCTCTATCATGGAGAGTTCCTCTCTAGTAATTACTTGTCAAGTTCCCACATGAAATACATACATAACGTTAGATTTTCCTGCGACCGCCAAATTCTTTCTTTTTTTTTCTTGTGCTGCAAATTAAAACGCGGACGTAGGTAATCAGATAAAATGTAGCGTTGTACGTATGTGTACATGGGGATTCGCGTTCAGTCGACATGTTTGTAATCGGCTTCCAGTATTATCTGACTTCAATAAACATTAGATAATACCCATTGGAAATAAAAGTATGGCATAGTCGATCGAATGCATAGTTGGTATACTTAAAAAACGCAGCATGAAAGACGCTTAGCCTTGCTTAGAACAGATTCCTTTCAGTCAACTAAAAAGGGATTTCACAGACAGCCATAGTGGTCTTATAGCATGAATATGCGGTCAACAGAGTACTGACCCATTACGAGACGAAGGAGGGCCAAGAGCAATGTACACACAAGCCCCCGTCTTGCTTGCAAGTACTGACAAGGAGAAAAAAGGCAATGTATATATATATATATATATATATATTTTTTTTTTTTTTTATTTCTCAAGAATGAGCGGCTGAGCTAATATTGCATTTTGCTTGTATAAAACCCAGACTAGAGCTTGGGGCAGGCATCTATATCATTAAATAAAAATAAATATACGCAAAATTACATCTGTTTTTTTGCTTTGCATTGCTTTATCCACATAACCTTTTCTCCTGAACTTATCTAATTATATTGTAAGTCTTTCTCCCAGTTCTCCTTGCCAGCATGAATGAGCGCAAGCCTTCGTCTTGCAAAAATAAGTAGAAAAGAGGAAAGAATAATGGAGGAAAACGCTGGCGGTCGACCAGCATGGACTATGTTCTGTCATGAATAGTATAGGACTACACTTCTACACCACCTAAATGGCAGCGTACTTTATACCTACACGCGAGTTAGCAGAGTATACATCTGTAAATGAAAACGGATGTGAAGGTTGTTTACCAGGAAAGGAAGTGACGACTGGGACAGTTACAACGGTTTGTGAGTCTCCGTCTCAGTTCGTGACAGCGTAGCGTCAGCATCAATGTCTGGGCGGCTGCAAGATCCTCCTAGTTAAACTCGTCTTCTTTAAAAAAAATTCCCCATCGTTTAGAAAATCTGCAAACCCTTTTCTTTGCTCATCCTCAGCCGCCTTTGCGCGCTTAATTGCCCAACCTCTTCCCGTTTTTCCAGAATAAAGTTTAAAATGACTGTTATGTCCGTCCCGGTGAAGAAATGGTGGTTACAGCCAAAAGTCACCGCCATAACACCAGATCTCCTAACGCAAATGCGCATGGCATAGGCGAGCGCAACCCATACTAATTTAAATGATATTTCTCTCTGCTTCACGGCCGGTTAGGGCGTTAGTCTTGAGACTTGCAAATGCGAAGGAGGAACGGCGGCGTCGCAGGCCGATTAGGCTTAAAGGTATCATCGGAAAGCAATCGAACTTGAAAACGTTCACTAAGCATGATCCAATATGGGTCAACATAGTGAAGCTGTAAACTGGTAAACTTAAACATAACAGAGCCAAACAATTCAGTATTGCAGTGTTCCACCGATATTGCTATTGTAGAAACGAGATACCTTCCTTTGGCTCTCTCTCTTACTAACTTACGCCACAACTGCGATGCGTTGAGAACTAATGACGGGCGTTGCTATTAATGACACTTGATCAGTCAATGACATCGAGATGAGACATAAGCGTTTCGTCATACAACAAGCGTAGTCTTCTAGTAACTTTAACAAAGCCACCTTACTCATGGACAGTCCATTTCAGCATTATGATGTGTTACAGCTGATTAGTCTAACAAAGTACCTATCTACCTTGTTGTGTAAAGGGGGCTGACTGATTTAAATTGTCACGACACATTAGCGTAATAGTTGCCTCAGCGGCCTAGCATTTTGCGGCGTAGAAAGTAGCTGACATAACATCGCAGAAAGCGTGGAACGAAAGTACTCGACGTCACCCAGCTAGTACGACGCCAAAATGTTAAAATTCGTCGTCAGTGTTTGTACGGTCTTTTATAGCTACTTCTATTGTGCAATAGGAGTGCGGCCGTAGAAAGGCGGCTACAGAAATCTTAATTTTTGGGTACACTCGCTTAGTTTCAACATTGCGTTCGTCTAACAGTAGTGTTCCATCTTGGAGGCAAAGAATATGGAGTCTTTTCCTAGATTTCTAAAGTATGGAGGAAGGATATAAATATTTCTGCATTTATTTGTCTGGTGATAGACACTACTTCCTGCGGCTCAACATTGTTGCGTGTTTAAATCCAAGTAAAAGACACTATTCTTCTTTGCCTCGACTCCAAAAATTTTCGCATTCGTTTTCCACTCCATGTTTCATCTGGTCTTAGGCTTGTCATTGGCTGAGTGCAAAAAAATTATATCTAGCATTTCACGGATCGGTGACCACCGTTCGGCCATTTGTACCTTGAAGGCTTATACAGCATCATTTTAACTCACCTATATTCCTTATATTCTTTTCCGCATGTGTACGCAGTACGTCGGACGCAGGACAACATAATACTGTTTTAAACAGAAATACCATTCTGATGTGTGGTTCGAAGTGAAATATTGTTTTAATTAGATCTATACATACTCACAAATTGTTAAAGGCGCTTACATTCGAAGACCAATTCCACGAGCCACTGTCAGTATCGCAACTTCCTTCCAATGATAATACAACGCCACATATCTAGAACATCTCAAAATTTTTTGGGGATTTACCTGTCACCTGATGTATGTATGTATGATGTACGCATACATTCTCTAGGTAAGCTCGCGTACAATTTCTGGCGTTACTTGATCTTTCTCGCTGGCCTCAACCCCATTCAACAGTGCAGTTCTTTACCTGTACCTACCTTCTCTTTGTACATAAATATCTTTCTAATTTGCTTTCCAGTCTATTGGTATTGGTATTGGCTGTGTTTTTCCCTTCAAAACTCTCGACATAGGTCATCCCGGCCGTCGCTTGTCGTGTTAGCGTTTTTGTGGTGGAAATGCACCCCAACTAGTCACGGCAGCACCCAGCTCTGTGCCGTTGCCTTCCAGTCGATCACTGGGCCTTTTTCGTGCGCGCCTTCTCTTAAGCATCGACATTGTTTAGTTGGACTGTTTGTACTCGTCACTCAGATTGAGCACGCACGACGCACGGCTCCACTGTGCCGATATCTGTGCTAGCAGGTGAAAATTCACAACGGAAATGAACGGAAGACCCAAGAGTATCAACACTAAAAAAGATAGAATCTGTGCAACAGCTTCCTCAATCGTTGT
Source organism: Varroa destructor (assembly GCF_002443255.2). Lineage (NCBI taxonomy): Eukaryota > Metazoa > Arthropoda > Arachnida > Mesostigmata > Varroidae > Varroa > Varroa destructor. Next base: position 1,045,472 of record NW_019211454.1, on the reverse strand, counting down.
TTCGCCTGTTGTCGTGGGTCTCGTTTGCCCTTAGAGAGAAAAAATGAGCTTTCAAAAATATTCTGTGTATTCAGTTCATATACTAACAACGCGACAAGGCACCGTTGATATGTACTTTTTCCTCACATTTTTAATAAAATGTTTGTTCGTTTCCACTGACGGACTCATCACTGCGGCCATAGTGGCTTAAACGCAACGAGCTCAATAAGTGCTATGAAAACACTGGTTTTTGAAAATAAATCCAAAATCACAAATTAATTCCAATTATAAATACCCTTGCTTTATACACACGTTATGTAGATGCATACAAGCATTGGGGGATTTGAAACATCGATTCACTGGATTTGACATTCAGGCACTGGCTCTTTGCTGGCTGAATTACGGTTATAAAATTTTGGATTTGAAAACTATCATGTGCTTGCCTTGAAAACGAAAAAATTGAACCCAAAAGATAGGATAAACTAAGTTAATCACAAGTGATTAGTAAGCAGATTTGAAAAATATTAGAAATAATTAGAAGCAGAGTCTGTAAGCAGTCGTTTGCAGGATTGACAACGAATGGTTTCCTTCTTCGGGGCTTTGAAACCTCTTAGTAAAGGCAGAGTTAATTTAAAGATAGAAATGCCCAATGTAAATCGGGTATTTTGTTCTTAGCTAAAAAAAAAAGTCTAATAATTTTCTACTACGTAACAGGGCCATCAAAAAAAAATGAGCGCAATTATGATCTGCCAGAAACTTGATGCCAAAATAACGAAGATACAAAATTAAAGAAGGCTTCAACAGGAAACATGAAGAGATCTAAGAGTGGTACAACTTTCCATGTGCTAGGATCAACAGCCTCGAGCTTATCTCAGTAAACTAGCTATTGTAGATAGCACATGGAGGCGAAGCATAACGCCCAAGGAAGATTACGGCTTCAACCACTAGCGATTCTCTTCAAATTCGACAAAAACGACAAACCATACACATACATATTGTTAGCCTGGTACGACGGGAACGATATTGGGGCCGTACAACCAGCCACTCAAATACAGAGTCCAAAATAATGTGGAGAGATTATTCGATGTTTTTAGTTGTGAGAAGAACGGAACTACGTAATGTCGCCGAGAAAAGTTAAAAGAACTCAAAAGGAAAATCGAATCAGGCCTGCACAGGATCTATCGGTCGTCCATAGTGTTGTTGAACATAGAAAGTAGAGAACCTCAAGATACTTCTTAGGAAATTTAAACTTTCAATGTTGACTACCAGCTGACTTTGTACAATTCATTTTGTAGTTTTAATCATTGCTGAAAGCTTTTAATAATCAATAAAATGAACATGAAGTCGGATTCAGCATAGTATTGCTTTGTTACTAGCTACTGCTCAAGTCCAATATCGGCAATTATCACCAGCAATTATATTATGAAAGGCCATATTTTTTTTTATTTTAAAGGACGTTTCAAAGGGAATTAATTGTCGTCCTGACCTTTGGCTTATTACTACTTTTTTGGTCTTATTTATTAGTTTATTTTTACAACGAATAAAATGCGCTTTTCAAATACATCGAAGCCAGCTACTGAATCTACAATATAGTCACTACTCGTGATAATGTTACCATGTCTGAGTATTATAAACTGTGCCATAATTATCCATGGTATTTTTTCGTAAGAGATATCGTTGGTAACGGGAACTAGGTCGAACTATTATTGTCCACGAAGCTGGACTGTTGCGCCGCTTCGAACAGGTTAATTTAGTATATATATCCGAGTGTATGTGAGTCCGTGTACGCAGTACACTGAAGGACCACATCCGAAACGCTATAGCCCTATATAATTGATTTACCGCTGGTAAATAAAGCAAACAAACATTTATTTTCCTTTGAATAGGCGTGACATTTATTTAAAGCTGCAACTAGACCAGCAATGCTTTGAAATGTACTTCTGGCAGCTCTTTCGAGTTCCGCGTAGTTGTTATTTCACACGTTTGCGTCTGACGCCCAGGAACCCCATCTGTGATATTCTTGCGACCTATACATCAGACTTCTTAGCTATAAAAGTGTTCAGCCATAATATAAATAATGACAGTTTTTCAACGTTTTCCATTTTCTCTATATTTAATGCTTCTTTATTTCTACATGCTACCGAAGAGTGATCCCTCCTTCAGAAAACTGCTGTAATAACGCAGTGAATCGTCTTTTGGCCTCAGATTCTTTATTTCGCATTCGTTCGAAATCTATTGCACACTGGCCCGAAATATCCATGCTGCGTACAGCGAGGACCGCCTGAAGGGAACTGTTAAGTTTAACTATAGAATCTTGGCTCTGGGGGATATAGGGAGGACGGATCTATCACAATCAATATTTGCTTAAGGCTATCGTTGAAGGCAGCTGGTGAGGCGAAAAACAAAAAATACTATTAGAATGCTAAAGACTCTTCTATTATAAGGCTAAATGGCTTTCTTTTTAAGTTTTTGAGAAAATATCAATAAAAAACGCTTATGCCATTAGGCTATATAGCTCAAACAGGTGTATCTGTGTATGTATGTATAGCGTCACGGATGGGGCTATATGGGCCCCTAATGATTTCGCGCAAAGAAATCAGTCGTTTAACAAAACTAATGAGAAAATGCTTTTCTTCTTAAAAAGGGCTGTGTTTAGGGGGTGGAGAATCCAACGCTCTATAATAATTTATTACAAAGTTCGACAGATAATAATTTTCCTACAATATGTCTGCAGGAAGAACAATATGTCTGTATGAAACAGGGTTTTGAGTGGCTTAGCACTTTTTCAAAACTAACTTAACTGGACTGAAGCCTCGACAACTATCGTTGTTATGTATGGCTGCAGTACAAGTAATCATCTATCGTAAATTTCGAGTTACGATGATTATTATTTGCCATATGTGTAGATATCGATAATATTGCTTTTTCTTAACGGAGCTTTATGGCGATAAAGTCGTAACTACTTTGTTCAAAAACAACTGCATGTGGCATACCATTGATAACAACGATATGCGGGTGCATAATTACTACGCCTTTACATATATTCTGAACACACTTAATTTTTTCAATTTATTTGTAAATTTTACAGCATCCGATTTCACATATCTCAAAATGCAAAAAATAATAATATAACTCAAGGCAGTGAATTGTATAAAACGTAACTTGATTTCAATTTGCCTTTAGGCATATAATTTCAATAAAATATTCCTGAGATTGGGTAAAGCACACAAAGGAAGACGACTTCTCTCTTCGGCCAATACTAAACACGCAGCCACAAAAACAGTTTTTGAGCACAGTTGTTACGAGTGACAGAAGGTAGTCTCCACTTGTTGACATGACGTAGTTTGGGACACATTTCTAAACTTTAAGTTGACCGGATCACCATTAAAAAAAAAAGACTTCATCGTGACTTTACGGCTAACAGCGCCTAATGAGACTGGAAGGATGTACACTGGGAACTGCTTAACAATAAAGTCAACAAGGATCCATATAACCCAGTTGCATCTAGTGAGCGAGGCTGATAGACAAATTGAAGCCATCTCACAGTATTCACAAGACCCAGCGCCGACGCATCACCACTTTTTCCGATTACCGGCCAGTATAATTCGTACTAAGGGCTTCAAATACTAGCTAGGGTATTTCTCTCACACCAGACCTGCATATTTTTGGCCCAACGGAATAAATTGGTTGAGAGATAGTAGACGTTCGTAGAAAGTGGCGTCAAGACATAGCAAATTACTTCGGAAAGAACTTGAGAATTTTTGCTAAGTATTAGCTGTTTATGTTACAATCTAATACAGTGCCTCATAAAATTTTAGAAGAAGGGATAAACGTATCTTATGTAGAAATAAGTTACACCTATACGGATTTATTGTCTGTTTAGTGCTAAAGCTACGTTACTAAATCTTTAAATCAAATTTGTGATTAACCTTCCGAGTATACAAAGGTAACTGTTGGCTTTTGGAGAGCCACATTGTCTACACAGTCATTTCGAACACTTTCGGACGTCCTTAAAGGGTATGTTAAGAAATGTCAGGAAATATCCGAAGACCTAGTGTCAGTCCCTGCACATAGACGGGCAGTGGGACTCCATTTGGATGTGCGGTGTAGTTTCCACCGTCGAGCCACGTATTCGGTTTACAACTAGTCGAATATTATGGAAAACGGCGGGTCCACGATTGGTGTAGAGGGAAAGTAGCGCACAAAGGGAATGTAGTGAAGACGTCAGAATAGCGGGCGACTATGATGCCTTTATTCCATTTTTTGAAAAAGTAGACAAAGTCCTTGGGGAACGATCCAGACAATAGAGTGCAACACTACAAAGCGTCCAGCAAAAAGTGCGCAAAGGCACGAGCAGTAGCACTTATCGTGGTACAAACAAAACGTATACTCTTCCAGGCTTCTAAAAAGTACTCACTATTTGTCTCGTTCACTTCATAGTCTAAGCACTGCGCCCACTTCGACGCATGGTGATATGATTATTGTTATATATGTAGCTAGGAATGAGATCAAATTTAAATAAAATGTTTGTGTCTATTATTAGCTGTTAACATAAGCCGTCCCAAGCTGTTCCGGGTTCGCATGTTGAAGCCCAACTTAGTTAAGTAAAATGCTGCTCATATAAGGAAATCATGTACCGTAATCTGCTGTTTAATTAAAATATAAACATGCCTCAGCTGCAGAGAGAACATTAGGTAAAGAATCTGGGTGAGTCTGTTCGCGTCTTGAGGGCGAACGCAGCCTACCGCGGCTCAGGCATCAAAGGTTACTCTAATGCATCACTACTGTTTATTCATTAGTTGTTTTTTAGTTTTAACAAATGCAGTTATCTGATATAGAACTTTCCATATTATCTTCTTTTAGACAGTGTCCTTCGTTCCTGTATACAGCTTCGCAATGTAAGAAAGACACACGTAAGCAACGATGTACAAATGAGAAAGGCACAAATAAATACTATAAATATTTATATAACTACCTCACTATTTTTTTATACAACTTAGGTACCTTAGTTAGTATCTACGCCTATATCGATTTTTTTAGCTTTGCTTTTCATAATTACACTGCTTTTAAGAGCAAGAAAAAATATATTTACGCATTCCCTGTTAAGTGGTGCATCAAATTTTTTATGGGACAGAGGAACGACAAACCAACCTAAACTGCTTCTTACATCAATCCATTTTAATTTTATCTGTTGTTAAAAATTGTTTAGGTACAGGATTCGTACGAGTAGCAGTAACAAATCAAATATAAGCTACCGAAATATACAAACTTTTTTTGTATGGATTTTTTTTGCATACGTTCTCGATAAATTTTATATCAGAAATGGATTAAGAATCATTAGAAAGCAAACGTCCCATGAATTGAGGTTTAATATACTGGTGAAGCTTTTAAGAGTTAGTCAAATGAGCTACATAAGGAATTAAACCAATTTGTTTTAAACTGTGGTCTTAATTTATACTCTGACTGTAAAGACAGACTTCAACGATCCGAAAGGACTAAACTCGTTATGTAGAGCTGATCTACGGGAAGCACGAGACAAGCTTCTCTATAACTTACTTGCAATCCTTGCAGTTAATACAATTATCAGCAAAGCAACACTATAATAGTCATCAATGACGTTATCAGTATATCGTTCTTAGATCAGCTGTTTTCAGAGCGACCGCGGTCGATCGAAAACACTATGTTCACATTTAGCATTTCGTAAACCATTTATGCTATCATTTATCTACAGAAATATGCTTACTGCACCTTACGAGACAACTCACTCTGAGGTACGGCTTGGAGAGGATGCTGTGGAGTTCTTCCATTTCCGGAGTTAAACCCAACGGGGTCTCTTCGATCCATTCTGCGATCTGCAATTGTAAAGGAGGTGCAACATTATAACATACGTGGTGGACCATTTACTTCATTAAGGTTAGGCATGTTATTTTTGTGTGACACATATCATCACACACACATTGTCATGAACTACCGTTACAGAAAGCATTCAAGGTTCGAAAGATCTTTCAAACCTTGTAGGTAACCGTGCTGTGCCGAAGCGTACTGCATAAACCTTCTATTTTTTAGTTTTTCATTTATGTAAATTATATTTTAAATACGTCGAAATGCTTTAATTTTATTTCACGGATTGGTGAACCACATGTGGAATATGGATCCCTGTGAAATACCATTAATTACCTTAAAACAATAAATTGATTCAACCTCAAAGAATTCAACAATATCCGCTTTTTAGAACAGAGAACAGACCACCCGTCTCAGAGGGACAACGTCTAGACTGTTGTTTTCATAACAGCTGCTGCTGCAGTTTCTGTCACTAGATTACTGGTCGACCGTAGCTTAACTTCGCTTTGCGTGACCTCTGGCCTCTTTATTCAGCCAAGCGAAGTATTAGCGTCTATTACTTATAGCGCAGCGTCTATTACCGAATTACCACTCTAGCGTATTGTCACTTCTTGCTATCCAATACCACCGCTCTTAGAACCATATTCTCCCTGTCGTCTTGCCCCTTTTGCTGCTTCGCTATCGCTGTGTGGCGAGGCGACTCGGGTGTTCACCAGGCCACTACAGAGGTTTGTTGTTTGCATCACTACACGCCTGCCATACAAATCTCCGCCATATAATAGTCTCAGAATAACTCCAGCCATCGTAAACGTTTACGAGACAATTTCAAATAATCCGGTTTTCACTCACAGCAGCCTTCAATTGCCCAGTTTTTCTACCTAAAGAACCCACAATATCCGCCTATAAGCAGTAACGCCCCATCCCTATCAACTTAAAAAGTTTTATTCGATTCCGCTTCCATCTTATCTTTCCCTGTTGCTCATGTCATGAACACAACTCAGGTAAAGCAGACGAAAGGGTACTGACTTTTTTATGGCCCGTTTAAGAGGTAGATGAGCTTGCGTACTACGTATGTCAACCGGCAACTGGGGAAACATTTGACCCATCACTATTAGACGTGATTTATCTCCTTAGTCGTTAAATAGTAGGTAACTGAAGGTACTTCTGCTGATACGTTTATGTAGTACAAAATATAAACACATTGATGCTACAGGCTTAACGTTTAATTGAAAAAACGAAATGTATCAATTCAGTTACGGTAGGAACCGCTCAAGGGTTCTGCTGTAAAATAATGACCAGAGCAGGTCTTGTATTGCTCCAAAAAGCCAAAACACCCTGATTAAAGATGAAACATTGCCTGCAATATTGCAAGCTGCATGCCTGTATTAGTCTCTGTAGTTTGGAACAGCTGTAATATACGAGGTAATGGACGAAGACCTAGCTTGAATACTCGCCTACGTTGGCAATAAAGTTTTATGAAAACCTTAAACCCACAGACTTTTTGATAAATTCTCAAGCTTCTTTTATATCGTTTAATCTTCGCAGTGCCTGCAGCGGATTTATAATCTCCAGCAGGAACTCTTTCGTTAAAAAAAGTTCACATTATGCGCTTATTGAGCAGTTGCTTTTATTAACATAAAAACTGCCTGTATGTTGAAAATTAGTTTTCACCTTGCCACAGGCAGTTTCATCAATTACGGACATTAGGTTGTTCAAAAAATAACGGCGACAGCTTTCTATAGCCTTCACTCCGTACATGGAAGATATTTCCAAGGTTGTTTCAAAGCGTTTTGATATTGGTGGGAACTCCGTGTTGCGAATTCACTACTTTTCCGTCTTTAGAATCACGACTCGAGGTAAAATTTCGTGCTCCGAGCGAAACAATGACGAAAGAGCTTCTGAGGACATGACGCTCACTCGTTGTCAAAGAAAATATAAAAAACGAAGCAATAAACAGAAACTTTACAACTTCCCAGATAGCTGAGTATTCATTGTAGTGGTAAACATATTTTACGGAAGTTCCGGTGTTTCCATAATTCGTTGGTTTAAAGACCTTACTGTACATCAAACAACGCGAGTTATACTTCCAACGTCAGCTAAGGAGTGCACGCACGTTCAATCTGAATAAATCTCTGGCACACGGGATCCTTATACTGAATGGAAATACAACTTGTGAATGTTGAAATTGTACACATACACGTTATTTTAAGTGTTCGTCAGCCTATAAATGACTACAACCAAGAAAGCGCTATTGCAACACTTCGTTAGGTCAAGCAGCACATCGCATAAAGTCCATGAGCAGCGTGGCCCGGGTGCCTCATGTACGTTTCTTTGAGCGCGTTGCCATAGTAACCGCAAACGTCGTTCGAACGCTGATAAATAAAGGTCATTATAACATATGGTTATATTTTCTAGTAAGTGAAATCCTTGAAACTGCACCTGAGAGGTGATTCCGAGGATTTTGTCACACATAAGCATAGCAATATTTGAAAAGTATGACTTTTTCCTGAAAGAAGGAAACACGGTTCACGGAAACAAACTTGGAGGAACAGACAAACAAAGTGTGTGTGTTGTTATCGACGCTTCTAGTTTGTATCCCGTAATTGTTAATCTTGCAGATAGAGATGTCTGGTTTTCTTGGACGACCATGATTTAGCGGCTGTCGACAAACTGTCGGTGTACTCTAGATTTTCGCAACGAGAATCAGTAGGAAGGCGGCCAGGACTGCAATAACATGCTCGTTTTATCCTAAAAGCGCCGCCGCCTTTCAGTGAACTCTTTTGAAGGCCAACGTTTGGCTTCTTCGTAGTGTGTCCTTAAACTAGAAACGAAACGTCTTAGTAGGTCCGAGCAGCCGAATAAAGTCTTCAATGCTCCCCGTTGTCCATATATCATACCTACACTCAATATATTTTTAAGTGTAATTTTTGAGTACTGGAGGTTCGGTTTTTTTTTTTTTTACTAGAATACCAAATGATATTGCATAGAACAAACTGCTTTCACCTAGGCAGATGTCGTTGCGATAATAAATTGTTCTCAAAAAAAAAGCGCGTTTCACTTCACACTCGGCTGGTTCTCAGCTAATCAGCAGTGAAGACTGTTTCAAATATTTAGAAGCGAGGCATCATCACATGGACTGCGATTACCACCAATTCTCCTCCTTCACACATCTCTACTTTTCTGTCATTGAATCCGTTGATGCACTACTATCCAATGAATTTTAGCGTAAATATCTATAATCTATATTCAATGAAACTATAAAAATAAGGTATATGTTTCATCATGGATCATTATTGGGCGAATCATGTAGCAAAAAAGAAAACAGTCAATATGACGTTTAATTCACCTAGAGTAATTAATACGTTATAATAATAATAGTTTGGTGTGAGATCTGGTAGGACGTAGATATATGCATGAATATACGTACGTTGTAATTATAAAAACGCAGTTGGAAAGGGATTCCTATGTATCGACAAAGTAGGAGTGGTCAGAAACAAAGCAAACAATATTTTTTATCTCATGTTCTTATAATATACTTGCACTAGTATCTACATTGACTGCAGGTTTTTTAGATTCTGAGATACGTAATCTTAAGGGTAAGCGTCTTTTTGTATAAAATTTGATGATTTAACTATGTAATTCCAAAAGTAATGAACAAAAACTGGGCCACTGTCAACTATGCAGACGAGCATGTTTAGCATTTTTAGAAAAATGTGAGAAATCACTTTAGAACCTTTAACTCATTGGCGCATACTTCTATGTGGGCAGCTTCGCACGAGATACTGAAAATTTGAGTTTCATTACCTTTTTGTACTTCACCGATATATACAGAACATTTTACGGAACCTTTTGAATCGATATCTGCTAATGCAAGACGACCGCATAGGTGCGGCGTGGTAAAAAACAGTATGGTGACTAGTGCGTCGAGTTGACGAACTGGCAGTATGGCCCAAGTGCTCTCCTAAAAGCAAAAGCCGTATAGCATTGTTCAACAGGACGACGTAATATCAAAATCAAAGGAACGCAAGAGGTGGCCCACCTAAAGTATTGATATAGAGAAATTGCGCCGTTTCGGAAATGGTCTTCCGGATCGTTAATAGTCCTCTAGCCGTCAATACTGTTTGGTTGTGGGCGGATTGCTCGTTCAACTGACCAGCGACAAAACAATTTCTCCTTTGACTCCTTAACCATTGGACTGGAGAAAGGCTAGCCCACAAAGTTGCAACAAAACAGAACCCAAGTCAAAAAAAACATGTAAGAACCCAGTTAAAAAGAATGTTCCAAGTAATTGAAACCTGGCGAAAGTCTTGGGTGTCATTTGCTTTTCTATATCTATAACTAACAAACTTGCAGCCAAGTTTTTGTCCATTACGATGTCGGATTCACGAATGGTACTAGACAAGTGTAATGCGACCCGGTATTTTAATAGTCTTGTATTGTACTCTGGGCTTGTGACATTGTGTTGTTGACCTGTAAATATAAAGTGTTTAATCATTCCCAGCAAGGATGAATAAATTTATTTTGATCGATCATACATTTTCAAAGTAATTTGTCCCTCACTATGAACATATAAGAAATAAATTGTATAAAAAAACCATAAGAATAAGTTTCCTATGTGATCGTTCGGACATGGGTTAAAAAAAGTCCTTAACGAAAGGCTGCCTTATTTTTGGCCCTATTTTTATTGGCTAAAATAAGTCAAACATTCCATTAATGAAATTCACCATCGGTGTATATATCAGTTTATTTGGAATCAAAAAGGCACAACGAAAAATAAAAATGTATGTTGCTTCTCCCTTTTTGTTAACCTATATCTTGAGATCGGTTCCAGTAGCATGAATATATGCAAAACCGAAATGAAACCCTCGGGCGTTGCCTTTCCGATGTAACGTTTGATAATTTCCACAGCAACGGCCTTATTAAAAAATATTGTCCAATCACGGGTTGATGTTTCGGGATGCCTTAACAAATATCTTAATAGTTTACTTGAAAAGATACCTTGTAAGCATAAAGCCATAGCATATAGCTGAGGCCGTAGAAAACATCGTGGTGTTTTATACTACTGACATGGCGGTAAAATTTCAATCCTGGAAGGCGGCTACTGAGCATAGAAGGCTCACAGATGGAATCGTTATCCTATGAAAGGATGAAGAGTGAAAATTAAATCCCATATAATTGTCTATGATATAAAGGTCTGTCATAAACCCATATAATTCGTTTTTTCTTGACGGCCAGTTTGCTAAACCTGATGACGTGGCCCTAGCTTCTGTTTACATATATCTTTTTGCTTGCTGAAGTCAAAACCATATTGTAGCGAGCAATTATAGCGTACTACTGGACGGTTAGGCCATGCGAAGGCACGCTCAAAAGTCATATATTTTTACATGGTAGCCGGCCAGTTATGTGGCATTTAGTTAGTGGAGAATTAGGGGATAAGAAAGTTTTCTTTCTAGACAAAGCAAAATAATAAATTCTAATTGTAAGCTTATGCAGGAGCAGCTACTATTTTCTTTGACTCTGTGCTGCTGAGTTGTACATTCTGAAGAGGGTGATTGTCACCGTAACTAAAGATTGAGCAAAATCTTCTAAAAATAAATAAAAAAATTCTATATAAAAGAAACATTTAACAAATGCTGAGCTAATTAATTCTCTATTTTCGTTTAAACTGCTTTTCAAGTCATTGATGAAACCCATAGCGAACTTGATTCTATCGACTAGTCTCGCTAATTGAACTTTAGCAGATTTTTGATAATTATGATGGCAGGTACATGGAAGGAGATTACGGAACGTGCGATGAGAGACTATTTTTAATTTGTCCTTTCTACAAATTTCTACTTAATTCTAATTAAAATCGATCCTCTACATGATCTAACCCGTAACTTAGTTGAGAATGCCCCGAGTTCCTTACGTTCAACGTTTATAGTTGCTTGGATCAATTTTGGCTACCGATAAAAGCATAAATTTGCCGATTCACGTCCTGCCTGTTTACTCATACAGTAAGTGCAAAATCAGAAATTATCTGGGTCTATTAGTAACTCATAATCTGAGAAAATTTACTTGAAGATATTTGAAAAAGCAAGATTCACTTATAGCTTCCGAATATTTGCGACTATAAGTTGATTCCTCTTTGAAAGGAAATATCGATTGAATCGAAATACGGCATGCTGGATTTGATGTTATTAACTAATAATAGTAGCTATCCTGCGACAATTGTTCGTCTAGCGTTACCCATTTCTTTCCTAGTCGCCGACCGATAACCCGAAGAGCCGACCACATGTCCGACCAATTATAGCGGAACGTCGTTATTCATGGACACGCGGCTGTGATTATAGCATAAGTCTCAACCAAACGGAATACCATGCAAAACCAGTAACTTCGGCAAGATCTACAAACTTTGTTTATGTCGCGAGCAGGACCCTCTCTTTTTCGGTCCCGCTTCACCCTTCCACCGACTAGGACTGAGAGTTAGTTCCTAAAAGTCCTAGGATAGCAGAACTGAAGCATACCTACTGCCTTAATTGTCCTATTTTTCAACGACTAGTAAAACAGCAATAGCAATGATAGTAGCTAGGCGAGTGACTAGACGAAACGTTTCCCGTTGTATTACGATAAATACCTTCTAAATCAAACACCAAAATATACATAAAGAATTAAAAATAATTTACATAGAATAAAAAAATTCGCTAAAAGACAGAATATACGCGGTCATCTTTATAGTGATCTATTATTATTATGTTACATAAATATTTTTCCTCAGATAAAGATGTATAGTGTAACTAAACGTGGCTTAATTTAGTTAATTTTTTAAAAAGTTAAATAAATAAATGACCTCAATATTCAGTTCGTTTTAATCCCTTCATGGCTGGACGAGGGTCACACAGAGAGTTAATGCCACTTAAGGGTACTCTATAACTCGCATTTCCTGTATGTACTTGTGTCGGCGACATCAAGTGTTTTATTTTCTATGATATGGTTTGGCTGCGCTGATCTTCATTATTATTGCTTTTATTTGCGGATTATCTTGTCTAATATCAATAGCCCATGTTTGGCCTTATGAAGGTAACATGAACAGTTTGGCACGATGATGGTGCTATGGTCGACGACGCCGGCCGCTGGACAATCGATGGTCCGTCACCGAATCATAACAAAAAATGGCTGTGCACGTACATCTTAACGGAATATCGAAGGGAAGCTGGATAACACCGTGATAAAGCTTTAGAATGTTTAGTAGAAAGCTTTAGCATAGAATAAAACAACGTTACGTAATTATAATTACGATGCCAGAACTCCATGATTCTGCACTTTCATTTGTTAGGGCAAAAACGTTTCAAAAATAAGGTGCACGAAGTGGATTAAGATAGGGCCTGTCCTTTTAACAGCGTCTACATTTAGTTACATCGGCCTGTATTACGTTGTATACTGGACACGGTCGGCCTGACAGTGCAGGGGGAACCTGTTTACTCGTTAAACATAGAGACATGGAGACCTAGGTTCAAAATTGGGCATAAAAACAATCCGTTTAGTACTGGGGACTAGTCGCCGAAGGCGATGCTTAACGGTCTAAATACCGGATGTAAAAGGTCGAAAGGTATATTAGATGTTAGGGATTATGACACGGTTTACATAATACATGGTACTTGCTTTACCTTTTCGATCGTTGGCGGGCATTGTAAGCCCAGTTTCAACGTAGTTTAACAGAAAAAGAAAGTACGGAAATTAATCGTGGATAGCGTACGAAATATCATAAGTAGTAAACGCGTCTTTAAATCTTACTTCAGACCTACAACAATTTTTTCAGCTTTTTTTTTGCTCTGCTGTTTCGATGAGCCACGTTTTTGACACTTTGTCGCCATTCTTGAGCGCACTTGGGGAGCATCCTGCCTCTGTGGGAGGTACACACACAGTGTAAAGTAGTCAAGTACGTTTCATACACAAATTTTCTAACTATTCATAAAGAGTGCGTCGCTTTTATATACGAGAAATTGCTATAGCATGTTATAACGTATAAATCGCTTCCAATGCTGGATTGTGTTTGTGAAAAGCTCTGTCTCAAGACTGAGCCACTCTAGCATGTAGAAGAAACCGACACTTATGAAAGCCAAATTAGCTATAGCAAACTCCTAAACACAATTCTATTATTTTTAAGAGTGCGGTCTCTGCTATTACTTTTGCGCCGCTGTCAAAGTAATGCACTTAAACAAAAAAAAAGGCCTCTGAAACCTTAATTGAAAGCATTTTGCTGGCCAGATCGGTTCTGCGTAGAAGTCTAGAAGAAGAATAGATCGGCTATTGACATATTAATAACTTACATTCCTGTCATCAAGACTTGAAGAGAGTGTATCGAAAAAGTGTTGAGAAGAAAAAAAACATATGTTTATAAGCCAAATAGCTGAACAGTACAGATCTTATACAAAATTAGTGAGCTACTTCAGTCCCCTCAACAGAAACTTTTCTTCAAAAGGTGCAATCAATATGTGTCTGCTCTCTACTGCGTCACTCTTGCAACAGTGGCAACAAAGTGTACGTCCACTTAACTAAGTTCAAAAAGTAGATCTCAAAATCCACTTTTTTAATATTAGATCAAATACCTTGTGTAATACTTTAAGTTTCATTGAGCCTCATGTAGCAGCTCAAAGTGAGCTTCTAATTAATCTACATGCTAGTAAAATGCATAGGCCGATGCTCATACACGATGCTCTAAGCCTGTATACGCATACTTACGCCGTATTGTACATACCATTAGAAGCCTTTTTCAACATTATAACGGTTTATTGGAATTGCTGAATCTTATTAGTTGTCATAACAACTAGGTTTAAAAAGTATCGGCACCGATCGGCTAGCGTATTGCTGTGTACACCATTTATATACAGCAACTTACTTAACTAAAGTTGTATGACAAACGCATCTTTGTTTCCCCATTGTCTAACTGTTATAAAACCGTAATGTTAAAGAACAGCAGCGGATTAGAAAAGTGAATGGCAGTGTTACGTTCCGTCGATTAAGCGCGATTCACCCCCGGATAGGCACCAGGGGGTAGTGGAAATCACTTCAGCCCAAGTAGAACATTACCAGAACCGATAATAAACGCGAGTCAACTGTACAGTTGATCTACTGGATTGAAAAACAACAACAGCAATCGACGATCCACAGTCTGGATTCGCTAAGGTAGCCACTAACGTTCAAAATTGCATTCTCTATAGCAGTCATCGAGCCTGGAAAGATCGCAACTAGGCGGTGTAGATGTTTACGCGAGACGCAATGGGTGTCCACAAGGCAATGTCTATTCGAAATGTAACGGAGCAATACACGTTGCCCGCAAGGCTAGAGATGAGGCTAACCCGTCGATGAACTCAGTAAGAAAGTGGCGATATAAAGCATGCTTAGTGTCAACATTAGACCGGTACATAGAACAGTTTTTGAATTGGGCGGGCATGTGCGCGATGAAGAATGAATCATTGAGTTTCGTCACGCTGTTATCCTTTCAAGTAATGTAATCGGGAGGGCGAGTGTAAAACCTGCAAGCAAAACAAAGGCTTCTGGCACCGATGAGGAAGGCTGACCGTTAAATGCGAAATATCTCCGGGAGACATCATAACGGCCCGACCTCTTTTTCGCCACGAAGAACAGCGCTAGTGGTCGGCCCTCCGTACGGAAGAGATTCCTCCTAGGAAAAAAATCAATGACTATTCAGACAGTGCCGTATGTAAAGCAAAGGTATATACTAACAGCACCGATGGGTCTGTTGCGGTGTTTTTACAGGTTAGTTATCACTTTTTTATATGGAGTTACTACATGGAATTTGAGGAAAATAGAAATATCAGCAAGGCGAAGAATTTTCCGAATCGATTAGTTACTTTGCGGTCCGGATTAACAGTGCTTATGCTGTCCGTTACCCTCGTCGGCCAAAACAATAAAACAGCAAATGATTGCGAAAAAAAAGGGTAAATAAAATGCAAAATTTCGGCTATTTCGCTCTCCATATTACCGTACTCAATAGACGAAAATGAATGGTACAGCTATAAAAATGAGATGGCCAGGAAGATTGCCTACAACATTGCCAGGAGGATGAAATCTCTTTTAGGCGTTAAAATCCTCAGAACCGAGAGGGCCAGGAGTCAGAAGATGCTCAGCCGCTGCTAGAACCGAACGTTCCAGCAGCCGTGTCAGTATCAAAAGGCCAAATCACAGCGAGGCAACGCCACCCCTAAACAACTGCCGATGAGCAAGACAGAAAAAAGCCGAACAGTTGGACTGCAACCCACAGGTTCTGCCCCAACAGTCGCGGACTTTGTAAGGCAGGTTTTGGCAACATTGAGAACTAGAGAATAGGCTCAGTACGCAATACCTTGAATCACCGCAGCTGTTTGCGAAGACGACCACGAAAAACTTGGAGCAAGGCTATATCTTTGGGAGACGCTAAGGCCTGCGCAACGGAACTGCTTCTTTCTCTGTAAGCCCTGAACAGTATAGACATTCTTGGGCTACTAGAGATTTGGGCATTTAGAGCCCCCTTAACCTAATGCGTCTCTATTTTGTGCAGGACTTATGCTTAAATTTTGTGCAACGAAGAGCAATAAACCAGGACGCCGGGTAATCTCCGTTTTCTATAATCCTAAAACAGGCGACTTCATGCCGTGCTTAGTGGAGGCTAACGTCATTGCATTACGCGGCCAGCGACTAGGTCTCGTAGCAGCCTATGTTCGGCCAGCTGATTAGGAATCAACGTACGTACTGGTGAAGAAACTAGTTAGTGGACTGAGAGTATTGTCTGACATTCTAGCTCTCCTTAAATGAATGCAGTTAAACCCAAGCGATACTATGACTCTTAAAGATACGCAAGCAAATTCTGGTTGCTAAGTAATCAGTCCCACCTCGACACCAACTTTCTAGGACATGCACTTATATATTTGTTACGAACACAACCAGGAATAGGGTCCCACAGTGGAAATTATTTTCATCATAGGACGGAAGAGTTTGTGCTCAGATTCCAATACCGATAAACTTTTTTGTCCAAGTTGCAGTTTCTGCAGATTATCAGACCCCAAACTCAACCTCGACGCCTAGATTCGGACAAGTTCCTATAACGAATTTATGAAATTCCCCTTCCTAAATAATGACTCCGAAACTTATGCGCAGCACGTGGCTAAAGTTCTCTATTTCACAGTACAGCCTTTTTGTCTTTCTTAGAAGCGTGAATCGTATTTCAGCTATATATGAAGCCTTACCAAAAGGGTCCGAATAGCCTTCAGGTGTATGGTCAAGGCGCAACCCGAATTATACCCTTTCGCGCCCATATTTAGGACGGTATATCAAAAAATGTATGTGTCACAAATATGATAGTAATATCTTGAATAGCTAGCTACTTGTTATTAGCCAACCACACATGTAGTTAACGCATCTCGGCAGCTCGGCGTCATGCCATACTGACTTCTCGGCCCTCGTAAGTCAGTATTCAAAGACGTTTGCGCCGAGAGATACGATATCACGTGCAGTGCTTTTTTGCCGCAGTATGGGAAAAGGGGATCTCAGTACAATGCAAAAAAAAAGGAAACAAATGCAAGCAAATGTCAATTTGAAAGCCTACGCAGTAAGAAATTCGCCGGTCCAGGTAGCGTTTGCAACGAGCATCCCAAAGGAGCCGCCACTCTGGAACCGTGGTGGACGGCACTATTCAATCGATGTTCACGTACTTGTATACCTTCAGCTCAGTGGAGAAATGGTACCCTGCTGATGGTCCCTAAAGCCAGCATGACCCAACCGTCATCGTTGCAGGGAATAGCAAGGAAAAGCGTTTGTTTTAACCTGTTCTCCGGCTTGCTGACTAAAAGGTTGGGCAACTACCTAAAAAGCATACTTATCGTCCCAACGAGGCAACGTGGGTTCCGGAAAGAACGCTCTAAAGAAACGACGTGCAGGACGTTGATGGTCGACGTCAAGAGAGCACCGGCCATATGTGGTGTTTGTCGATTTCAAGGCAGTCTTTCATTCGATTTTCATCAAATTTCAAAGGTATGTTCATGCCAGCTGAGATGGGTGCCCCTAAGAATGTTCTCAATCTGTTCACTGCAATTCTACGGTAAAACAGAGTAACCGCTAACAACACAGTAACTGCACACAGGCACCTGGCGTGCCTCAGAAGGGCAACCTAATTCAAGTCTTATGGGTCTTACTGATCAAATAAGAAGGCAGAGCCAATCAGTCAAAGTCGCTTAGCCATATATGAGTTGAATAAGTTCCAAGTGCAGCAAGCTCTAGCCCGACTCCAGTTGGCAATCGCAAATTTTAGACTGTCTATAACCCCTGATGAGAAGGAAGCGATGAAGTATAAATGACGCACCAAAACAGCGGTCACTGACATCTTGTTCTCTTGCCTATCTAAACCACCTTCTGTACCCTAGATGTCCCTTCGAACGGCAGGAAACTCACTGCACACGTCACTAAATGGTACGAGCAGGCCACATCAAATCGTCTCATCTTTTGTCTGTCCAATTACTCTTAACTTGTTCGACTCCAATTGCGGGTCATGGGATACGCGTCATTTGGAAAGATCTTATATTGGAGAACCTCGAACAGTTGAATCGCGTTAAAGCCTCCTTTTCCGAAAGAACACTGAAACTACACATAGTCACCCGAAATTGCTTCGTGTATTTCCTAGACGACTCGTCACTAATGCCCAAGAAAGCACGTCGTTGCAGAAACGGAAACAGAACTAGGAGCAGACTTTCGCGAACACTATGGGATTTATTTACTTCTAGAGCGATGAGAAACAGTAAGTGGCAAGAGACGAAGCTGCCAAACAGTCATGACGTCACTCGTTTTCCGTACATGGGTTCCACCGTAAGGAAACTAGGCTACCAAAATTTAATAACAAATGTAGGTGCTCCAGATGCGAAAGAAATTATGAACGATGTCATGTCGTTTCCCCCTTGGTACCATCTTTCGTCATCATCATCAAGCAATCTAAGCATCAAGCAAATCTTCTGAATTAGTTTTGTTAACCTAACAAGACTCGCACAACCCGTATGACGCAAAGCGTCTTAAACGGTTCTATATACGGTTTCTTTGATATTGAACTATTGCATGATCTGTACACAAAAGGTCCTTGAATGCTATTAGCGAAGATAAATAAATGAAATTTGACAAACTAAACCCATGATACAGTTGTGATAAACTTCTTGTCTTGACTATGGTGACCAGCTCACATATTATTAATCTGCTTAGTAATAGCCATATTATATATTGTAGTTTATATCTAGTGAACAATTTGCATGAATAAGCAAAATAAGTCTTTCGTCTGCTGAATATATTAGGCTTTATCCCGCCTCAATTTCGCCTATAACGACCAATTAAGGCCAGCGTTGCCTTCGTTTGAGGCTAACCACAACTTAAACATCAGGCTATATAGGAGCAGACGGGAGTATCAGCATACAGCGTACTGGAGGGCTTCTTTACCTTGAAGGGTCAGGCGGGTTTTGTATAATTAAGCGCATTTTAACCAAAATGAGCTTTGAAAATAAATATTAATGTAGCTAAACTAATAAGAAAGTAATTACTACTATTGCGCTGGTTATTGCCTGTCCAGTTAATATACCGCTGAAAAGATCTTTCTAAGGATGCTGCCATTATTTAGTTTCAATCGACCTTGAGTTGTGTCGACTAATGCGAAGGAAGCAAATTTAGGAAGCCGACTTTTGCCCGTTGTTAGAAAGTTGCGGAGCCAAATTTGTCCTGCACAGAGTGCACTTTGTCACTAAAAGACATAGACTCACTGAAAAATAATCTCTTCAAAAGTCATCCACGGTGATTCTCGTTGACCAAAACAGGTAAAGCGGAGCAAGTTCCAAGTAGATAACGTTCTTTTCGAGCAATAAGCTATCTCTACGCAATACTTTCTGCCATAGAGTCCTCGTTGTTTGCGCCACCCCACGTTGTCACAGTAAAAGGCAAATGAGCAATGTAGAAAACGTTGTTTTTCACCGCCCTAAAAACCTATTGTCCTAAGCTCAAGCTGAGCTTCGGTGATCTAACTAAAACGATGACCAGAAGCCGTAAAGTAAACGCTTTCCAGCCATATACAGTGTTTTTGAAGAAATATTATTTAGCGGTAATAATTAAATTAATTATAATTACCAAGTGTTTTCAGAAAATAAATGTATCTGTGCTAGGACTGGAACGTAGGTCATCTCCTGACCCAGAATTTCGTAATCAAACACGTTACCACTCCACAAGAATGCATGGTTCTGGTATATAACAATCGAAAAATTTGTGTGGTGTATTCATTTTAATTCCGAAACTCTCTTTTTATCATGTTAATATTTTTATATATTGAATGTGACGAGAATAACGACATTAATTAATGTTACATGTCATTAAAAGTGCGATAAGGAGGTACTTATACTGCACTTAATTTGTCTTGCACGAATCGTATACTTTTATACTTTTATCAACGTTGTTCTTTATTATCATCAGGCTGTTGCTAAGAGGTACATATCTGCAATGTGGCAACTGTGGATCTTGGGCGATACATTTTGACGTCGGTTGCACTGATTACCATTATAGGTACGGTCCGCACTATATCCGATCTGCCCTTTGGCATGTAATTGATGTCTTGGGAAGGAAACTTGTTCCGATACGAATAACTATTATTTTTGCCAAGGATACATTGATCAGCGAATAGATCAAAACAGAGCAGCCCTCACATATAGTTGAAGATATGCGTGCTTCCGGTGGCAGGCAAATTGCGTACAAAAACGAAGTAGAAATAGCAAAGGCTTCAGCCGTTGGCAGATGTAGTGGAGTCGGTCTCTTGAGAAGACATCTGAAATGGGACGTCTCTAAGCTGTTAGCCAAATCAGTTTCCTTCAGTGAGTGGTTTATCATACACACTAAGATCTGTTTCGGAGACCCAATGCAGCCAGAATAAACACTCGAACGCACAAAAAACCTTAATATAGCGAACAAAATGTCGATCTTATAGGAAAACCGAAATACTAAGCGTAGATAGGCAAGGATATGTGTGTGTGTGTGTGTGTATATATATATATATATATATGTTGCCTATATTTTAAAAGATTTTTGTTTTCACAGTAGAAAGCCGAGCTATATGTCGTTAACTTCTGATTAAAACAGGCGGATCTAATATCCCCTAACTCTGCAATTCAAAACGAGGAAATTATATTTCAGATTATGCGATCGTGGTCAAGCACAAAGTGGGGCTTGTTTACCGACGACGGGAGCGCTTATAATCCAAGCATTATTGAATTTGCTTAGGGATGGCCATTGGAGATTGGACAACTATTACCACACTTGTTAACCTGAAAAATCCGAAGTTAAATGCATAATCGGTTGAATGAAAAATGCTAGGTTGCTTCAAGTAATAATTATCTTAGGTGTGAGAGTGTGTGTCCTATCTGATAGGTACGGACATCGTTGGTAAGAACTGTCAAATGGCCTATATTGGTGGATTAAACAAAAATGTCGCGTTTCTTTGCACATATTCACTAGGGCTAAAGCCATATGCGGTTCATATACTAGGTTAATGTCAGAGGTAATAATATACCAGTAATAATGCATCAGCTCAGTAATGTACATATGAGGAAATAGACTTCGTTTGCCTTCAGTAGCTAACAAGGTCGAATATCGTCGCGGCCTAGTATAAAGCAAGCCTTATGCTACTTGAAATGCTTAGTAAGTTACAGGAGATAAAAAGCATAATTGGGATTTTATGCTAGACAATTCGTTTTATCTTACGTATTTAAGAAGTAATCTCCAGCATAAAAGGACGCTATGCTCATCAGTTCTCTCAAATGACTCGATTGGTGGCCAATGTAATCAGCCGATCGGTGTGGCCGAAGCGGTAAGAGGCTCGTTTCTTCTAGTCTCATAGACTCTACTGGGTAACAAACGAAGTTCAGAGAGAGAGAGATTTACTTCTATACAGGCACCTTAATATAAACGCTAGTTCAGTTAGTCATCAATAGTAAACTGTTTTAGTCGTATCTTTAATAACATAATGCGTTCCTTCCACGAGTCGTTTCTGTCCCCATATCGATAAAACGATGAACACATAACAACAAGAATAAACGGGACACGCTCCGGTCTACGGATAACTGCTAGAAAAATGCGATATCGAATGATGTCTGCGATAAAAGTTTTATCACGCCCCTAAAATTACTATTTTGAAGGCACGTATTCCCGCTCTAAAAAAATATAGTTACTACAGGGTAAGATTGGTACAAAATTGGTATGGCTTGTCTAAAAGCTGCATCTAGATGAGGACAAATAAGTTGTCTGCATCTGCCAGTAGAAACAACGCTTACGATGTGCTCAACCAATGTAAAGACCACTCGCTTCGATAACGGCTTGAATCCGGCAGCGAAAATGATTACATGTCCTTTACTAAAATGATTTCTTCAAATCTCTACTAGCTTTTTAATAGTAGTGCTGCGCTGTTAGTAGATATATACTGGTCGAGATCTTTCTCAAATATGGATCACATAAGAAGTCTAATGTTCGGGTTAACAACGGGCTAAAAAGTTTTAAAAATCCGAGGGCACTTGAAGACAAAAAGGTCTAAAAGTTAAAAAAGTAAAGAGAAAAATGAAAAAAGCCTAAGTGATGGATGACCTCAGACGTGGACGAACCTATAAGCGATAAATAAGCTTGCAGAGACAGCTTTCAGTATCTGTATACAAATTCCGGAATCATCAAGGATGGCTTCTACGCCCTTCTTAATAAATCTTCAACTCATATTCCTCTACGTCGATGACCAGAGTTTATGGTTTTCTTCTGATCGTCATGCTCCAAATGATCTGAATGCAGAACGAATGTTTCGAAACTAGTGTCTGGTTTGTTAGAGTACTACTTTCATGTTTCTGCCTCTTATTCTAAAGTTTTCTAGTTCCTTAGATTCGCCGTTGTTACCTTCCAACAAAATAGAAGGAGGCCAAGAACAAACATTTGGGGCCTAACTTTGGTACCGAGAAGTCCATTGCTTTTCCGTCGGTAAAAGTTTGTCCCATATGTTACTTACATAACAGCCCAGTGTTACTTACATAAACACTGATAAACGGAAATTTAAGAAAATCATTTGCACTAGGCTCATATGCATTAGGAACAATTGCTTCGAGCGAACTTTTGACGCATTTGTAATGTACTATTATCCTTATATCATAGCTTTGACCATTTGCGATATCTAAATACCTATACATAAAGTAAAGTGTTAATGGATATGAGGTGAGAAACGCGAAAAAGAACCATACATCTTCGTGTGTTTTGGCGTTAATGGCATTAGTTTTAGCGATGACTACCCATTCCTCAAATTAACTGGCCTGAATTAATATATTCAACGAGGTTGATCTTTCGTAGTTAACTTTGACCTCGGACACTTCGAAATTCTGAAAGAATCGCTTATTGAGTCGTTATTTAGTAGCTTTTTACTATTATCTTTATCTTGTCATTGGCAGTGTTTGGATATGGATATTTATAATCGAGTGTTGAGTGGCGCAGACAACAGCAATATACACAAACAAGGTCAAAGTTATCTAATTTTTATGGATTGAGAAACATGTTATACATTTTGTGCCTACCATATTCGGCGCAAATAAAGCGAGTTCTTAGCGAAGCTTGGGTTTCGAGGTCCATTACAAGCCAGTAGTTTAAAGGCGAGCACGGAACGTATCGGACTCGGTGGAGGTTGATTGACGTCGAAGCCCTGGGGCAAGATCTGATAAAAACCGATGTCAACAGACAGATCCCTATATTAAAGATATCCTAAGAGGGCGACCGAGTTATAATCCTTTGGGTCGTTGTGTAAGCTTCGTCTCACTTGATGTTACGGCGATAAGGGTTACTATTGAGGTTGTCGTAAGCTTCTTCCTATACTTCTCAAACGGTACACTGAAATAGAACCCATTTGACAATGCCTGTTTGTCGATCTTGAAAGCAATAATTGATTCTGAAATTTGTTCAGCTTCAACTTATTAAAGTTCTATAGATTACTAAACAGATGTCACTGGGTGTTTGGAGAATAGCTAGTTTGTACAAATATTGGACTCTACACGGGAAGATACCACCTCAGATAATAGTTCAGATTGACGTCGCTTAACATCATTGCCACATTTTTAAGTTTCTGGCTGATAAACATTATGAATAATTCCTTAACAGATTCAACGTCATCTACGTTCTAAACGTCACTAATTTTAGTGTTCGGGCACTTAAATGTGTGTGGCTATAAAGGAACCATATAGCCATTTAATAACAAATTCAGCTTCTTTACGATACGACACCCTGTCATATTCCTGCTTTGTCCAAAAAAGGACCAGAAATTACTCAACTATAGAGTGTATATATATATATATATACATACAGTGGCATGCAGAAAAACCGCAAAGGAATTGCCCCGAAGCTACGAACCGTAAAAAAAAAAAGGCAAGACTCCAGGCAAAGAAAAGACAGGAACTGGAAGGAATCATGTGAAGAGATAGAGAACAACATATGTAAAAAAAAAACTTTACAAAATAGTTGTGAGTAAGTTGAGGTAACCACGGTGGCTTTTAAGCGAATTGGTAAAGCAAGCGGCTAACAGGGTGTTTTCAAGCCAAGAAGAACCAAAAGATTTCCTTTACCTTTCAAGCAGAGAATGGGGCGGTAATTAAAGCACTCCCTACGAGCAAAGCATTCGGTCTAGAGCGAGTCCCAGTCGAATCGGTATGATGCTCCTGGAGGAGAAGCCGAAATTTTTGACATGCATGACGGACGGACGACATATGGCATGAAACAAGATATTCCGAGATGTGGAAAGAGCTTCTTCGTCCTCATTATAAAACGTTACACAGAGTCCGGAACGTGCCGCCCAATTTGTTTACTCGATACGATTGGAAAAGCTCTCAAAGCTATCATAAATAGAGGATTGACGGGGATACTGAAAGAGAGAGTCACGCGCTTATTGAGAAATTCTCAATACGAATCCGGTAGGCCCGGTTTATGAAAGAAGCCATTAAAAAGATTTTATCAAATGCCGAAAAGCAAAAGAGCAGAAGCCAGCGTTCAATAGATTTGCAAGCGTCTATCTTGACTAGCATGACTATCTTACTGGATTTACGCAAAGTTTTTGGTTTTCTGAAATAACAAATGATGAACCACCAACGAGAAAAGAGTGTCCTCGGGAATCTTCAAGAGATACAGATTTTTCTTGTATAAATGAACGGATCAACGGAGACATGCGAGCTGTAACCTACCAGAAAATAGGTAAGTTATACTAATGGGGCACAAAACATATGGGTACATCTCGCTTTCAAAAGATAGAGTGAAAGTAGAGAAAGAGTACAAATAAAAAAAAAAGCCAATTTTACAGTAAGGCGTTACAGAGGATCGAGCCATTAGAAGAAGCCCGTACATCGGCACGGTAGTATGCAAGCCAGCGAACTGTCTAGCTAAAATCCTGCTGAAAGCGAGGGGGATCCAAAAGGGAGGATATTGCTAGCAGTAGTGGCCGAATGGAGTGTGCTGCGCATGGCGCTCCCTTGGAAACAGATCGCGACGATGCAAACGCGAAGAAAAGGAAATCCTAAAAGTGCAGAGGCTCCTAGCAGTAACAGCGATAAGTGCCTGAAAACAAATGCTGAAATTTCTCTGGCACAGCCGATACTATGCCTAAGACTCATCAAAGAGAAAACCAAGCTTAAGAACAACTTAGCATAGGAAAGGAAAGGGCAAGAGAGTGAATTATGAGAGAGCGTCAGCAGGAGTGGAGCAGCTTATTAGCGAACTAACTAAGGGCTAAGTCCACAGCCGGATTTAAGCCTTAATCAGACCCGGAGCTGAACAAGTGATTCAGTAAGAATTGGGACGTTCTCGCCTTTTACCTGGTTAAATGTGGAAGCATCTACAAATTGATGACAACGAAATCTGAAGAGGCAACGTATGTGGTGTATCACACAGGTGTGGTAAAGCTTAATTGTCATCCTCAATGCCCAGCCCTCGACGTCGCCCTACCAAAATAATAAAGTGAGAACGATTTCAATTGGACCAACGGGAAAAGAACATATGACTAATGATTAGTTTGAACGAGTCTTATATAATTAACACAACGTATTTCTCAGTTAGTCCTCTAAAAAACTGCTAACGTTAATAATATTTGCTTTCTTATATTATGAATATAAAAAAATCACCATTCTAAAAAATTACAATTAGGTGTGTTGAGTAAAAGAACATTTTTTTCAGAAGAAGAAGAATTTTCCTAATCGGTAGGTATATATTACATTGTGGCCTTTTCGCTGTTTTCCTTCCTTGTATAGCAACCAAAATAAAGCGAGGTCCCAAAGTAAGATATATTAGCAAAATTCATTTTTACCCTACCTAGTGTTCCATTTCGTAGCACAATATTTTCTACTACGGTATACTACACTAAGCTATGATATTTTAATCTGCAGCCAATTTCTATTCATATCTGTTACGATCCTGTCACTGCCGATGGTTTATACGATTTTTTTTTATCTTTGTTCTACGATTTTCTTTAGTTATTGCTGACTCTTTCTTGCAACGTCTTTATTACATCTGGGGAATGGAGGTCCTATAAATGACAGAAAAACTATCACAGTAGACCATACGGGGAAGTTACGGACCGAGCAGACAAAGCACCTCACGTAGCATATCATTTTTTAAAAACATATTATTTTTTTATATTATTCAAAGCAAATTTTGGCACTCATTGACACACATACGGATTGCTTTTTTCTGCGTCTGGAAAACTAACACAAATAGCCCATACAGGGTGCTATCGCTATTTATGAATTTGTTCGCTTCGGAGAGCTTTTTCGGGCGGGTTAATGATTGTGCGTTCCTTGCGTGTTCTTGTACAACCGAGCGCAGTGCTAAGAGAATGAAAGACGTCTAGACGCATATATGGCTTCTTTAAACATCATACCAATTTACATCGCTCTGTTTGTTTATTAACGCCACGCTCGCTAAAGCTGTTTCCGTACACACTCATTATGGGTATAGAAAAAGCATGAACGAACACGTAAATTCTAATACTGTATAAAACAAACTTCAAGCACACATAGGTGCATGCTTCATTAATTTACCATTTGTTTGTTACCATATTACCAAGTTTGATGATAATTTTTATCCTGTTAACTAGGAATTTAATCACTGAAAAAATTGTTGCGTAGGCCGGATTTATATTTCCTTCTATTCTACACATCATGACAATACGAAAAAATGTCAAACTGAGAACAGCTATTCTCGTTCATAACATCAGTAGTTAAACCTTACAAGAAATAGGACGCTGAAGCAGTAAGTTTAAAATGCTCACTCACCTCCTGAGCGATGAGAGAAGCGTCTTCGTCAGGCAGGTCACGAGGTGGTAGAAGACATTGTTGATGGATCTTGTCGTAGAGCTGGAACCAAAACAAGGCGGATTTCATGAAACGTGAGCTTGGACTGCATGCACGGCTGTGGGGCCGGCTGACAGGCGGCGTACGCCACGTGCTACTCATCACCGCGTGACGCCACCCCCTCGATCACACATAGGCAACGCCACGCGGCCGACGTCTCTACCGGTGGTGTCAGAGAGGCTAAGGCCCAACGCTTCGTAACTGAGGTGGCCCTTTATGGACCAGCAGTAATGCGGTCATAGTGTCAGCAATACTAATGTTGTAAACGACTAGCAATTCGTTCTGAAGCACAGCAAATGTTGTTGTTGTTGTTGTTGGCGGCGGCTGCAGCAGCTGTGTCTGACTGCATAACAACAGTATTTTAATTGATTGAGTAATACGTAGCGGTTACTATTCAGTTGACGAATTTTCGCCTAAACTAAAGTCTTCACAAGACGCAACGCCTGCCGCGTAGTAATTTCAACGTATGATTTTGTTTTTGATTAGACCGTAGATCAGCTTATTGTTTAGGAGATACTTATTTGGAAAAATATATTTCTTATCTTCGTGAAGTACTGTTTGAAGCAATGCAAATGAGCGTGTTGATACAGGTACTTTAGAGCGTCGGCAATATGGCCGCTTCGATACTTTTCGGCACGCGTAGTGGTGCCCACGTTTGCAACGCATACCCGAACCTCACCAGTTTTACAGCCTCATGCTTACGATTAGACTTCAGCCTTTCAACCATACTACATAATATCTTACTTATATGGGTAATGAGCTGTTTTGCAGAGAACGCACCCTCCTCGCGCATTAACTTTGTTCTGCCTGGGTCTCGTACGGTGAAAGATAAGGAATTTTAGCCTTGCCAGTACTAAATATCCGTTTTGTCATTGGCTATTAAGCCATTCCATTTCCCTCAGACAAGTTTCTTCAGCGGGTAAAATATCCATCTCTTCGATGCACGTTTCTGTCTGATTAATCGTGAGCATTAACGGCCTCGCATAGTTCGACCAAATTATCCGGAGCCGCACATTTGATCAACACAAACATTAAATCGCACTTATAGGATTTTCACGTATTTTTATATGGAGTACGTCTCTTTTTAGTAGTATACATATAATTGTAATTTTCAACTAGCAGAACTTATGTATCCGTCGCTTTCTTTATCGATCAAATGCCTATTTGCCGTGACGCCCATTCTGTTGTTAGCCTGTGGGGTGCATTCGGCCTGAAAGACTGTGAATAGGGTTCACATTCTCACGCAAGTCTGCACTCTCATTCACTAACATCCATCGTCTGAAATACCACATGCTGCTCTAAGACCACCATAAACACGTTGTGACACAGGCCGTCGTTCATTTCCGTTTAGGGTATGATAACGTTCGTAGGATCGCCACTCATTGTACAACGGGCTATCCGGTGCCTTTACGCCAATGAATTCTCCTTTCAGGCAATATCGATCACACTTGCCGACTAAAACTACAGTGATCTGCGGAAACTTGGGTAGGAAACATATATAAATCGCGGATCGTGTAAGCGATCGGGTCTCAATTCTGATTTTGGTGCTTGTTGGACAATTGGTGTCGATTTCTATCTAAAGCTCGTTACGTTGTCCCACTGCGCCAACGGCATTTCTCTTGGGATCTAAAATCATAGGTTTGAACAACTTTATATAGATAACATACATGAATCGCCTGATAAAACTAACTATATGGCTTATATTGGGCTGCTAACTTAACGACCTTTAGTGTCACTACGGCCTTTAGACTTAACAAGACAGGTTATGATTGGGTAGTCGCATTTATGCCGTCAGGCACCGCACGCTGGGAGTGATCCAGCAACGATTGACAGGATCCGGGTTTGTTCACCTTATTATACCTTCGTGGTTGCTTTCGCATCGCTTCAGCGGGACCTTGACTCGGCTTCCCGTCACAATCAGACCTACGAAAGCTCAATAACTACCAACGACACAAATCTGTTGCGTAAGTCCGTACTACTAGTGCTTCATTTCGTTTAAAACCACACTGAGGTCATCCTTCCTTCACATTGTCGCGATACGATAAACAGCTGTATTATTTTTCTAAATCGCTTAATTAAGGTAATCCTTAAACATATGGCGAAGACATAATATTACACACATTCAATACGCACCGTCTAACATTGATTACTATAGCCACCGCAGGATATGACCTGAGCTGATAACACCGCCCAAACATACATCGACAACCATCATCAAGCTGAATCTCTTTCGCATATTTTTAGTGTTTTTTTTTTCTAAATAGGTCACATCCGATTCAAACAAACGTGAGTAGGTCGCATTTGCTTACACAATTGGGTTAAAAATTACCACGGAACTACTACATAATACAACGAATGCGGGATTTTCGTAGCATTTTCCGAACAATGACCAGCTAATATACAGTCGGAGCACCAAATGAGCTAAAAATGTAAGACGGTAGCAGTTGAATAACAATGACGCTAATCGTGATCCCACACCCTTTCACATCGAAATTTTCCCAACATTACTTCCATTTTCGTCTTCACTGAAAAGCAGCAACTACTTCATCGTTTCAACCTTTTCTCGAACCTTTGGGGCTGCGGACTCCGCTGAATAGATATCCTATATGGAAAGAACGCGCAGACGATTTCCCTCGCCACTACGTCCCTTTCCGATTGGAAGGAGGTCGTTCTAGTGAAGGCTTGCGCCGCAATCTCTGAATTATATTCCAGGGTTTAGAGAAGCTCAACGCCTCTTCCTCGGTGCAGTCGGGAGGTTAGGTAGGATTTCCGGACGAGAATTTCTGCTATAGACGACATACAATAGTACAGGCCAGCGACCATTGATAAGATCCAAATAGACCAAAAAACGAGCTTGTTTGGAATCGCTTTTTGTTTACTTCATGCAAGCTCGGGATAAATCCCAATTCTATGAGTATGGAACGCCATATTATTAACATAAGGTTAAGACAATAATATGTTGCCAGTTTTTACTCAGTGAACAGCCTTCATATGTTCTCCTAGGCAATGTCTAATGTATACTAATTAAATCTGGTCGGTCGTTCTAACGAATAATTCAGGCGATGGTCCAGTTAGCTAAGAAACAGCATACAAATGTCAAGTCCACCAAATCCTTAATTCGAGTACACCTATGCGTGTACATGCACACGTAGTGTACATTATAATTGAAAGGCCTTTTTTTTCTTATTCTGAAAACTAAATAATTTAATTTTAATTTATATTGAAACAGTCAACGGCATATGAATGATAATCACCTTCAAGGGAATTATAGTGTTAACGGGAGGTTCGTGGCCCAGATAGAGTTTAACACATACGACATCGAGTTCATAGAATAGCATTGTTGTACAATGAGACTGAGATGTACCTTGGTCAAATTTTAATTTTACTGTTAAACGTTTAATAATGAAAGGTTTACCTAATAATTTGAGAAAAACAACGTCAATAGGTAAATTTCCGTTACTCACACAAACATTTTCGTTAAAATAATGCTATACTCAAAAAATCGTTGCCATTAAATTCTTCTCTTATAATGTTCGAAGGACCGCTTTGGTCGACCTTCAATAATCATTATAAAAAATTTTCTTCAAAGAAGCGCGAGGTTCATGGAAGCGGGTGGTAGACTTCTTTTGTATGTATATATGTCATTCTCAACAAACTGTTAATTAACATCAGCGCATATGCGCTGGTGCTTCAAGTTATACACTACGACTGTTAAAATGGTAAACAAAAGCAAAATATGTCATACCCACTAGTAGCCGTGGAAGATGGTTTATAATTAATGTGGCTCATTGTCGCTCAGAAACGTATTCTGAAGAAGAGGACCGAAGAAGAAATATAGGTCAGCTACCCATGATCACCCGGGTCAATAGATTGCTTACGGTTATAAAGGTCTAATCCCCTACGCAGTTTAACTTGAATATATTAAAACAATGTAGCCATCCTCATTACGATACTTTCTACGATTACTTGTGTTATGCATGTCCAGCAGGCAACAATTAATGCAGGTCTCTCTATTTTAAAGTGCATTACAATAGTCAAAGAAATCGTTTCCCAGTCGTTGGAACTTCTAAACCGCAATAATGCATGAGCTTAATCAACGGAATCCCTGAAAGTAATTAGCAGGTACAACCAGGAACTCTAGGAATATATATGACTCTCACATGATTAATTATTTCCGCACCGTTGCAATATTGAAGGTACCGTATCAAGCTGAATGTACTTCGAGCTCTGTATTCTCGATGATGACCCTGACCTGAAAGCTATTATGGTATTTTTTATAACTTGAGTGCTGCCTGACAGGGAAAGTCTTTCTTAACCATCGTTAAGATTTTAAATAGAAAACCTTCTTTATACTCAGTACTACACATATACGTTCCACTTCCTCTCCGACGCCTGTCTTCTATGTGTATTACCGTAATTTTTGGCAAAGAAATACTTGTCACAGCTGTATGCGGTTCTTGCCAAACGTCGGACCTGATTCAAAGTTTCTACCTTTCTTAAGTAGCAGTTCATGCAGACGGAGACGCGATTATATTGATTCGATATTGACACCGCTCGAAGGTATCGTGGCCCGTAAGCAGCTGGCTTTGTGGGTGTCTTAGTAACCTGCGTGCGCATTCTTGTCTCTTATCTAAATTAGGGATTAGAGATTTGTCCACAACCAGAGTGGCCCGTGCCGAATCGAGGTCCACCATTGTGATTATTTCTTTTCCAGTTTCTTCGCAGACGGCTTCTTTTGGCAGCCCTTAATGGCACTTGATTTTCTGGTAGCTGTGGAACAGTTTCCTCTCAAGATGCTGGAAGCTACAAAGCACTATGCTCTGTCCAGAAGCTTATACATCGACTTCCCCGTAGCTGTCTTAATTTAGATGGGGGCCTACAGCATGATAATATTCATCACACACGCCAGAAAGCGTCTTCGCCGGTCTACGTCTCCACTGATATGTAAGAATAAATGTCGAAAGCTGGTCGTTGCCTGGTCACCCAACTCCTTATGTGATATTTCAGAAGGTGGATCCGAGGACTGGACATAGTGAGATTTCTGCCTTAACTTTGCAGACTGTCTCATCGTGGATCGCCCGTCTCTTGCTTGGGTATAACTCTATTATCCTTCATGAAAGGGATAACGTATTGAGCGATGTTAAAATGTTATCTACCGTGTCCGAAGTCATCGAGTTAAGCGCACTTTTGCGTGCAGGAAGATTGCGAGGCAGCGCCCTCTAGGTCAGCAGGGCATAAATTTCTCCCTTCTATG
This sequence comes from Varroa destructor, assembly GCF_002443255.2. Lineage (NCBI taxonomy): Eukaryota > Metazoa > Arthropoda > Arachnida > Mesostigmata > Varroidae > Varroa > Varroa destructor. The sequence continues at coordinate 1,013,000 of NW_019211454.1, read as the reverse complement.
ATCTCCAGCATCTTTTAACAGCCATATGCGTGGGTTGGCCTCCCCTAAATCCATGGTGATTACCTGAAATGTATTTCCGGTATTAACTGTATTCCTGCTTTTTAGCCTTTAATAGTTATGGCTGATTACGTGCTCTGCGGTCTTCGACGGCAGCATGCTTATTGCCTGTAAGCTAACGTGTCCCGGATTGTGAATACGTATGAGGCGTTCAACCTTCCAGGCTGCTGGGAACTCGCTTATCCAAAGCATTTCGGCTCCCATCTGGTAAAAGGTTTCCAGGTTGTTTCAGATAAGCATTAGCACCACCTCTACAAGGACCGCGCCTATGTTTAGTGTTTTTCGAGGTTTAATTTTCGCCACAAAGCTTTTCACCTCACCAGTAGCGACCTGGGAAAATCAAAGCTTGTACCAGCAGGAAAAACAACTTGGAGGGCGGCAAATCTGTTGGGCAGTACAGCGGCATTGGTTCTTTGCGCTTTTGTTACTGAGAGACATGGGAGGGCACGCTGCAAGTTTGCACAACACCATGTTGTATAGAGATTTGCTTCTACTTCCTTACAGAGCAGTTCCCAGTGATCCTCGCTCTTTTCTCTCTCCAAAGTTTCCGACGTGCGCCTCTGTATTTTTGCCACAGTGAAGACAAGTATGGCGAGAGATAAACTTCGAACCGTGTGCATTTACTTCATCATTAATTGGTCGTTTCTGATCCGTTTCACGTTGTCATTTTACCAGCAACATGGAGGTCTGTGAGCGGTATTATTGTACATTAGTCGATAAAATCCACGCCTTCTATCAGCCGTCTGGCTAGTCTGAGGACGGCTTAGGTAACTGCGTATTTTTTATATTTTTGTTTGTCTTTGTTGCACGAACAAGTCTCCGAAATCACCTCTTAGATATAGTATCAAATACTTGCCCCTTCTAAAAACTATAGCCATAGTGTATCTTGTTAGCTTTACTTAGAGTTTCTCCAACTGAACTATGAAACGGCATGTTAAGTATTTTGAAAAAAATTTTAACTAACGATGGGTGCGTCTTTACGACTGCCATGATAACGCACTAAAAGAAATGCGCCTCACCCACTCACACTACGCCACACCGTGCAGCTGGAAAGACGTAAAGTATATGTAACTTAGATGTCGTCGGACAAGTTTTCTGCATCATTTTCTATTTCCCAGCCCATGATTATCGGAATTAGATAACTTGTCCTGAAGGTTACAGGTCCAGGGAGGATCTTTGTAAAGCCGATTTGAACATTGCACTGAAGACGTTTGCTAATTGTGCAAATTGATATGTGTCGTTCAGCATCTCACATGTGTATTTGGTCCTTAAAGGCCCCTATAGCGTCCGATCAGCGTTAATGACCATTATAATATATACAGATAATATATAAAATAAAGTGTGAATCTCGTCCAAGAAATTTCCGTACTCCTCCAACGTACTGCATGAGAAGATGTTATACCTCCTGGAGAGATAAAGAATCAATTATATACGCATGTTTAACTGCAACTCCTATTAAACCCTGTTTACTGCTTTAGTGTACTTTTATTCGTAATTTCTATGTTTCTTTCTTTCTTTTCTTTCAAGATTCTTAGTTGGAGTAAATAGTAATCAAAGGCATTTCTACAACTAAAACCAAAATAATTTTAAAATAGGCTGTAAATTAAAATAAATCAATTAACAAGTTGTGAACGATACCGCTAATGAGGCTAGTAAAATTTCTTTGCAGGTAACGAGCTGGGAATCGTCCATATAAAGCCCTATTTGATTTCAAGTAATATCTCGATAACAGTAGTTGTTATTGACTATGAAAATATTTCAAAAAGCTCTCCCTGTGTAGAAGGTGAGCGAAAAAAATAACCGTAACATGTAGCGAAAGTCATCGGCCTCAGTTTATTTTATCTATATTAGGCTCTAAAATAATAGCCTCCTACATCCGCTTGGCATTCGTTGAATTTTAATGAATTTATTATAAGTTCCTAGATATAAACGAAACAAGTTATGCATGCAATTGTAGGAAAACAACTACGAATATGTCGAAAAAGCATTTAACAGAAACGCATAGCGTAGCGTGTCGCACGAACAGGTTTCAACCATATAGTTATATAGTTGTATATATATGTGCTTACATAAGTTCGCGATGAGCAAAAGCGGATTTCTGCTGACGTTGAGCATGCTATCATTTTTAGCTTTATTCCTTCTAAAGAACGCGTTTCGTTTCGCTTGTTGTTTTGCTTGCATTTAGTGGCAATTCATTTAAGGCCTAATAACCAATAATTGCATATATTCGCATATTAAAGCGTACGCAAGAACAGCTCGTTAACAAACACTACGGGAGCGTTGCACGAGTTTAGTAGAAAATTTACGCGAAAGAAACGTTCAAAGCTATCCTTTTTTTTTACTATTATTATTATGAATTCCATCGCATGAATTCTGGATGATTTTGTACTTTTATGAGTCAAATAGTGGCGTTGGGAGCCCTGGGCTATGCGACCTATGCCTATGATTCTAAGATGAAAAATACGAAGGTCCCAGTTAAAAATATTTTTAAAGAATTTACCCAACAACCAAGAGATCTGGTTAAGAGCAGTAAGAATGCCGTTAGTCCTTCATTAATTGTTTGCCAAGGTTCTGCAGAATTCCTCATATTCCTGATCTCGTAATCTCGAAAACGTGAATTATTGCTAAAAAATGTTTGTTGTTTCATATGAAATACAGGTGTGGTTCAAATGACTATTTTTAATTTTTTTTTTTTTAACAGAGTTGAGTAATTTTTGTCAAATTCAGTGTAAAGGAAGACTATGTAAAAGAACTTCCTCTAATATTATTCACCTGTTAAGTAGTTTGTCTGCTAAGCATTGGCAACACATTTTCAGAGATCTTTTTTGCAGTGGTTGCTGACTACGCCATCATTACGCTATCTTTTAACATATTATATTATTAGAAATAGATCGTTCCCGCAAGAATTTGCAAAACTTTAGTTTTAGGGTTTAGTTAGGTAACACGCAAATTAAAACTAGAGTTACAAGCAAAGACTTACTATGAAACTGTACGAGAGAGACCGAATAATGATATACATTATTTATTCTAAAATCATTTGTCTTTTAAAAATCCCACTTCTTCCTTACATTTAAAAAATATATACACAAAATCTGAATGGCACATATTGTTTTATTTAGCAACAGCCTTGCTCCGACAATATTCAGATAAGTTTATAGTAGAATAGATCAAGAAATTGATTGAACAAGCCTGTCCCTCGAATCCATGATGCCATGACGTCATTTATGGCCTCGAAGGCATTCTTCTTAACACTTTACCGCGCATTTTTAATACCATAAAAAGCGAATCTAACGTCGATGGCTTCCTCGGCGGTGATCGATGAACTAAGGAAACCACAAATAAACACCATCACGCCCTCTAGTGATCCAGTAATAGCTAAACACATCGACGTATTTCCAAGATACCTCACTGAGGGCGCTGCTGTAGCCGTTCCATTTCGAGATTTGATACAGGCGGCAACACATAGGTTACAGCGCGAAATTTCGGTTCATTATAGCCAAGTAGTCGTCGTATTTCTACGGAGCAGTATATTCGTGTTGATGGAGCCACGCATAGGATAAATAGATTAACTATTTGACAGACGTAAAAGCCTCTGGTCTGCAAACGACAGTCCATGCCCTGCCATTGTCACATGCTACACATGGAAGTCGGTGCATGTTTTGCCAAAATAAATTTTCCACAATCAAAAATAACTATGCGAACTATCTTGCTGTAATTCTAAGCTGAGCCTCCAGGGCGTTTACGACCTCTTAATGAATTTTACTTTTTATCAATATTATAGAAAAAAAAATTAGACGACTTCAGGTTTTACATTTAAACACTCTAACTCGTGTTTAATAAATCACTGACTCACAATATCTACTTTCCAAAATTAATTCGTAAAACACGATGGGTCTTGTGATGTTCTAATCTCGTGATATTATGCATCAATTAATTATCTTATGACTGCTCTAAACTGCCTTTGGCCTTATTCGCATGCTATTTTACGACCTTGCAACTAGAGAAGATCTAATAGGTCTCATCGATCAACGGCTTCACATCGACTCGAACACGGACGGTGTCAACAATTATTTCCGTTTCGCTCTTTAGATTCGTTTGTGCACACGCACACAAATCCTGTGGATTTACCCATACATCGACCTCCTAATTGAATGCTCTCGAATAGCTTTTTTATATATAACTGTACGTTTGATCATTGGTCATATATGTCTAGAGTATCTGTAAACTCGATGTGTACGTCCTGTTGTATGAGTATCCACTTGCCACATCGGTCGTCGACGTGAACTGCTGAGGAGAAGACCGAGTGGAGCCAGCAGATATCAGTCTTACGCTTCGGGTCAGACAGTCAGGCAGACTAAGAACGAATCGCCAAGCCTGAGCTGAGAGACTGATTTACGGGTTGGCCTGAACGCGACGAATTCTTCAGGGACAAGAGGATACGGCACTCGAAGGCACCGATGAACGGTCTAAGGGATGAAAGCGAAAAGGGGAATGCCGGTTTACTAGTAGTAGTGAGCGACCCTGTACGCTCAATGTTCGACTTTTTCCTCACCGTTTCGCACTCCCGCGTTCCTAAGACTGTGCGGCTATATGACAGAAACTTATGTAAGTTGGGCTGTGCTATGCAGTTGGAAGGAAGGCCGACTATACCCTGGAGTGTATGGCCCCTTGCGACAGAACCGGTTTCAGTGAATGAAAGAGAGAGAGGTTTATTGCGACAATTGTGTTTTCTTTGCCCGGTTGTATCTGGGCCCCGCTTCAATCGTCGTCTTACCCGATGTAGTGACTACATAGGTGGATAGACGAGTACGTAAGCGCGTGCGTGTATCTGTCGTTTTGTGCACTGGAGGTGGATGTAGCAGGGAAAACTGTATTAGGGAAGCCTGCGGGTTAAAGGGGTGTCAATCTCAAGCCACTGCCACCGCTCTGTTTGGAACAAACTAGTCGTCGTTAGCAGCGTACGGGAGTTCAAGCACCAAACGTGCGAGAGCTACGTGATCGCTATACAAGACGCAACCAAGTAGCGTGACGCGTTCAATTCAGGCGTAAGTTGGCCTGATTTGCTAGATCCCCACTGGGTGGATCTCTACGTAGTTATGGTGCCTATTGATGGTTGGGCAGTTTGACCAAAGTGCGCTTGTAGCTTGCGCCAAAAAAAAGGTGTATAGATAACTCTAATCTTATATATTTTTAACTCAAACCGTGCCAAAGAGTCCTGCAATCCGTGAGGCCAGTATATATCTAATACATAGATAGTTATACGCCTATCAGTCTAAGACTAATAGGATGTCTGCAATCTGTGTTCACTTTGTGAACGACAAAAGCATATAAAACCTAACCACATATTCTCATTGAACGTTACAAGTATTAATACTTGTAACGTTCAATGAGAATATGTGTTTATTTTTAAAAAAAAAAAATTATTTTTAAGGAAGCATACGTGAAGCCGTCGGCACTGGTAGAGCAAAGTCACTTTTCATGCTTTCTGCTTCTACATAAGTGGATAATTTCGATGTTATGATCAGATTGTTACGGTAAGCAAAAGATAATTTTCGCATCGAAAACATTCATATCAGTATTTTTATATGCTTGATTTACTAGACACTTACTTTATACATTTTTATATTGAGTCTACAAATAAAAGGAGCTACTGAAATAGACACTAGTTTTGTTAATATAAAGTTAAACTAAATTACGTGTACTTGTCGCAGGAATAAAAACCCTTTGTAGTAATTCAGTTACTTAACTTCTATGGGCCGTTTATTTTTAACTCATTAAGTTATGCATCGAAAGTTCATCGACTTAGTTGAAATGAGAATCTAATCCGTTGGGCATATTATACGTTGTAACTACTCAGGGGTATATTCCTCACTGTACTGGATAACTTGAAACACCAAAGGTTTAAAGGGATGTCCTTGAGAACGTCAATTTATCCTCAAGGCGTGTCGAACACGACAGGAGAAGACTACATCGAAATATAACTAGACATTTTCGTCAATTGAGTAACGCGTTTTATAACTGCTAGTTTATGCTCGCAAGGCAGCGTAAGAATCCACCACAACATTTTATATCGAATAAAGAACACTCCGAACATTTCTCGGTGATCCAACCCGATCAAATTTTAAAAAATCTGTCAGTTTTTCTTGGTAAAACTAGATTTTGCACTAGAAACTAAAAATGCGAGGTATGCACTTATCGTTACATCAATCTGTGATATTTGAATGTGCCTGTGAACTTGAGTTCTGTGGTTCTCATTGCGGACAACTGCTGAATATTTTCTGCTCGAATCTAATTTCTCTACGTCTGAAAGTCATTTTAGTAATAGGTGCCTTCAAAATACACTAGCATATTAACTCAACAGAGTTGCAGCTGACCTGTACATAAGGAAAATTGTATACGTATAAAAAATGATGGTTACTAACCTCCCAGTATGTAAATGTATCGTCACTGCGTAGGCTCGTTAGACTATTACGCCTTATCACTTTCGACGACGTCGCCCAAGAGAACGTTTTCAACAACGCGACATAGATTTAGTAGTAAATAATAAATAGTTTTAAATCTTTTAAGCATTCTCTTTACTGCTGGTATTCTAATTAGCACCTCCTCGTGCCACTGTGAAAATTGCACTTGCTTGAATACACTGCTGCAAACATCCCACGTAGATCCGCAACTATAGTCGTAACGGCTCCTGTCGGGCCAAATCCTCCTAATCGATAATCACAAAAGGGAAATAAAGCACTGACTCCTTACAGCCAACGTAATAATGTGTGTGTGCGCGCGCATATTTCTCTTACGAGCGGCAGCGGCTGCGAAAAAGGAGAAAATTTTAAACGACCTTTACATAAAATATGTAATAAGCATTTCAGTAAAGTACAAAAATCATCGCATTTGATCGTAAATAAAAAAAAAAAAAAGAAAAAACAATATTTTAATTAAGCCTTTGCCAGCTAATAGTTTTCTTAATCCACACAGTAAGCAACCAGTGCGTGGTGTTCTTCTTGGTAGCATTAAATCGTAGGCGTTTTGAGAGCGACAAGCGAAATTCGCGGAAGTGAAGACCTCGATAGTCATTTGCTTCAAAATATTTTCGCACGTGTTCATCTTTTCCCGATTCATATCAAGGTCTTCATTGTCATTTTGGTCTTTGGATCAATATAAAGCTAGCGTATCGTGCTGTGGTGGTTACGTCTATTGACTTGCTAACATAATTACCCATACAAAAAAAGTCTCAACTAAGTCTTTGTGCTTTAGGAACAATGCCTTACTGTGTCATAGTATTGCGACTATCACCGAATTTTATAACTTGATAGAGGACTATCCGTCTACTTCTTAACCACCGATCTGTAGATGACTGAATGCTCCTGCAGCACGACTACGATGCGAGGCTAAAGAACTGCATTATATGAACGGACGATTCGCGGACTTAAACCAGCTGATTTGAATGGAAAATTCTGCGCGTAGGCGTTCTACACAAGCAGACATACGGGACAGCGGAAAGGTGTTAAAACGAACGAGCCAGCCTTGTCAACAATAGTTATTACATATTGAAATACTGAATTAGCCTTAGATGGATTAATTGTATAATACGTATCTTTTTCTCTAAATGGCTTTTGTTCATTCGACCAAAAAATTCTTACGCGCCCCCAATTGAAAATAGATTATAGACTAAGCCTAGGTACGTTACGAAGCAATTATTTGACCTGGTAATAACGGTTACATTGGGACGAGCAGAAATGATCGTGGACTGTTCGTGCGAACAGCAGCAGACCGAAGGCCACTGCAGAGCTTAAAATATCTGACACTGATATTATTCAATCCGTTGAACTTTACGACGCTTTAGTACAAGCATACGAAACACCGTTAGCTGACGCAGCGACGCGGGATTAGGTCAACAACAAATCAGCCCAGTTTAATATAGTCATAAAGACACTTACTCACTGCAAGTCAACGTGAGAATATAAACATCACTTCGTAGTACGTAATAGCACTGGAATACAGATAAGGGTGCATGTCCTAAATACGTTGTGGTCCACACATTTTCTACAGTTTGTTGGAAGCTAATCCCGTCGACTGCTAAAGTTTACATTTGCTTGAGGACGCTATTACACTACATGTACATAACGATTGCTGGCAGGAACAAGCGTTCTACAATTGCTCGCAACAACTGAATGATCTATTCATGCTAAAACTAATTATATGTTGTTTACTTCATTACGACTTGGCCACGCTTTTCTAATAGGATGTGCTCATTCCGCGGCCATTATCCGGTAACGTCCCGTGGGCTTAAATTGACGCTCTGGTCTCTGGACAAGGAACTTCCATCACCCGTAATGTATTCAAACTATATTACAGCCCCGTACGCTTTTGTGCGATCTAGGCTATATATGCTTCGAAGGCCGACCAGGGGATGACGTGGGGTGCTTCAACGCCGCAGAGGACAGGAATTGCTGGACCCCTGCCGGGCGCGTCCTCAGGTGGCGGGTAGGGAATGCCCATTAAGGATGATAAGTAGCGAAAGACGTGATATCTGTCAAAACCCCCTGCCACGGACCAAAACCAAGCTGGATCTGCGCTTATTCTAAGCAGCGGTCTCAAAGGTATTCAGAGCTGCGATAGCAGGCCACCGTGACGGATGCCGGGGAGAAAGTAATGCCAAAGCAGTTCCAAGGTTGCATTCTTCAACCTAGGGGTCGAGGCATACGATTTTTAGTGCTAGAGAATGTTTCACACTACCCGGTTATCGAGGTGGAATCAGCTTAATTAAAAACGCATATTCGTTTGTATGAAAAATAGCGCTTTGTTAAGTTGCGTATGATTTGGTCCATGCTGGCACAGCCCTAGCTTGACATAAATTGACTCTTGCTGCTGCTGCTGCTGCTGCGATGAGGTTAGCAGGAGCAGTCAATTTTTGGCTAGGAACACATTCTGAATCAATACCCGCAACTCATTCAGAAGTACTCGTTGAACAAGTTCTTGTGTAGCAACAAAAAGGGGGTCTCAGCTTTTACTCGACGAAACGGTCGCACTTTTACGAACCGTCGCATTTGTACAGCCATTTCTATCATCCACTCGACCCATTGCCCTTGAACCTTCAGCAGATACCCAAACTTTTCAATCGATCTTTTCGGCCGATTCAGCGCTTGTGTCCAATCGGCCAGTCGACTAGCCGGCTCAACATGCCAACAGGTTTTATCGCCAGGATTCCACTGCCATAAAAATGAAGCAGACTGGTTTAACTTTGTCCCTGGATTAGACTATGCAGCTGAATTTAGTACAGATTAACGTTGGCTTCATATCTATCAAAATTTGTATACATTGCTTAACTTATCAAGATTAGTAATTCACAAGCGCTAGTGGGCATTAAAAAAGGAAAGCTATCTTGTTGGAACATTTCCAACAATATTTTTCTATGGCAGCAAAAGTAAGTGAAAACCTTGTACTTAGACGGGCTGTCCCTTTTCTCGGTAATAAGTCCGAATATAATCACTCTTAGAGAAGGCATTCCATTTATCAGATCGCAATAATTAATAAGCTGATCGGTAATTCTTCAACACTGATAAGCGTATTGTTTCATTCCTGCCTGCATTCACACATATTCGTGGCCTGAACGATGTGAAAGCTATATACGTCATTGAGATCTACCTAAAGCGAAATTTTACTCCAATCCGAAACAAATTCTTGTACAGCGAACTTCGGATTACACAGTCTTGTAACTAATCATGATGCTAAATAATTGAGCTAACCAAAGCAGTTAAAACGATATGAATCCAACCGACTATGACGGAATAATTTCGAAATATAGAATAATATGGCTTTAGCAGCGACATATAGTACGCTCGTTGTACATATCATGTCGTTTGAATTTACGCATGACGAAGTTCAACGACAACTTTCTATGAAAGCATACTGCTTAACCTTTCAGTTAGGGCTACCTCTATCGCCATTATCGTCTTATTGGTGCAAAGCGCGTTTTGTCCAATAATGGATTAAAGTAGCGTATAGAACTTGTTACTGCCAAATTAAAACCGTAATTCAGATAGAGAGTGGAAAAACAGATTGGATACATACACGAAAAAAACTAAATCAAACTGGTAGTGAGTCTTTGAACCCTTGCAAAAATTCCTAAAACTTAGGACACGAAATAGTCGGGATTATTTGTGAATTATCAGAGCTATTATTATTAAAGCTACTTAGTAGGGCAGAGCTAGAGCCCAACACAGAAGGATTAGTTAAAGGAGCTTACACCTCGATTGCGTCCCCATTTTCCAAAATAGCAACAGACTTATGCCGCATTTCTTTAATTAATAGAATGTTGTTCGATTAGAGGTAACGTACGATATCAGAGACAGCATACCGACTAGGTTTAAAGCTTAAAATTAAAAGCTTGAACATTTATTATAAGAAGAATTTTAAGAAAGCATGGCCACTAATAATTAATACTCTATATGATATTCGTGTTGAAGAAAACGTAAGGTGTGCGTAATCAGCCTGTATTATCCAAATATAAAACTAACAGTTATTTCATCTAAGCGTGGTGCGTACTCTTGCCCCTCACGCAGTATTCGGCTTATCTTGTAGAAGGCCTTTTACAATACTGTTTCAATGAAAACACGATGTCAAGATCGTGTTGGAATTACGTTAAAATGTACGTCAAATGCGATTTTAGAGATGTTAGGATTGACGTTGAATTATCAGTAAGTGGAAATGATGTATGTGTTATAACATTTGCGTATTGCTGCTTACATGAGTGCTCGACACTCCTGCTTGTTTTTTTTTGGAAAAGTCTTCCCTTCTATATTGTGTTAAAGGGAAGACACAATGGTACAATATGGCTTGAGATACTTTATCCCCGATACCTCAAACACTCTGTATGAGATCGGCAGGATACTTGCAATCATGAAACGATTTATCAACTTTGACTACTCAGCAGTTTTGTTGGTATTTATAATAGCAGCACTATTTATAATAGCAAATATTTTCTATAATATGCATGACATACGAAAAGATCATACAGCCTAAGAAAACGCTGTGGATCGTCTTTATTTACTAAGACATTCTGAACGCTCACAGCCTTGTGCTCGGCACAGCGTTGGCAGTTGTTAGGCATGACACACAGTAAGGACCATAATGCTTTCGAATTAAGAATTAGCGACAGGCTCAGGCGTCTATCGTTAGTTTGTCCGGTCTGTCTACTCGGGTTTGTTACAGGAGAGAGAGAAGTAGTCTCAGACGGATGGCTAACCCTTAGCGTATTAAGCTGTAAGCCATTTGTCTTTTCTATTATTCCACTTACGGAATTCTGACTGCGAGAAAAAAGAAAGAATCGTTTGAGTTGTTCTACACAAGTTTCTAGAAGGTAACTTTGAAATGATTATTATTGTAAAATGCGAATGTTAATAAGTTTTGATTAAGAGTCGCCCTTTTCATCAACGGCATCTACCAATTTGGCATCACTCATTCGTACGCACTTTACTCGCACAGCATGCGCTAAGAAGCACCTAGATATAGTATTATTATATAAGATTATTATTAGTATCCAAGTCCTACAGCCCCTGAGTCGGATATATGAAAAGTTGTCATATATTTCAATCGTGCATAAACTTACCTTGCCTCCTACCTGTCTACTACTGTCGCTAAAAACTGCAGAGAACCTATGAAAAAAATTGTAGCACTTGATTTTTTTCTAACGTTTACATACATCCTGCTCGAAGCATGTATCCCTTATGAAATGAGATCATAAAACTACTAAATATAAGCGGTTTCTTGCAGCAGGTTCGGTTTCCCCTCCAGTCATCTCATTTTGCGCTTGGATGGCTAACATCGCGTTCATTACGATTAGGCATGAAGGTCCATGAGCAAGCTTTAAACCTACCGTCTCGTCCTTTAAAAACGCTTTAAAAATTTTGACACAACGAATAAATATAATCATCAAGTTTGAGAGGAAACAACTCAGATTTCTCTTGCAAATAGTAGATTCTACCATAAATAATAAAATGTTCCCTTTGCTAGCCCGATGGTCCGCATACAGGGTACAGATAGCTTGCATCATATGTTCTCTATTTACACATCCGAAACACGTAATTGCGTGCTAAGTGTCAGTTATGTTACAGATAGACTTCCACGTATTTCCACTCTACGTCTGTGTTGCTTATTTATGTCACATTTCTGCACTCATTATGGGTGTGAGCTTGTAGGCTACGACACTTCGCTCTCTACCGCAAAGCAAGGCCGATTAACAAAGATCATAATCTATGCAGTTCCTTGTTTCTCTTATATCATACACCCGAATGACGTTATTTGCCCGTGTCGACATCGATAATGCACGAATCTGAAAGCAACCTTTGCAACAGGCGATACACAGTCTTCATTCGCCGGAGTACCTACAAACGCTCAAGAGGGCATCGCGCCTAGAGGAATCGTGACTAGGCAATGTGGATGTTTTCGCGGGATGCAACCAGTATGTGCCAGGCAATATTTACGTATGCTGTTCGAAATCTAACAGCAGTACATGTCGCCTGTAAAACTAGCGACGAGATTGATTCGACAATCGACTCAGCAGACGAATGGCATTATAGAGCCAGCTTAGTGCCTACACCAGACTAGTAAACAGAACAGTTTATGGAATGGGTGGATATGTGCGCGGTGGAGACTGAATAAATAGGTCTCGTGGCATTTCTATCTCCTTGAGTTATAGAGTTTGAAGGGCAAACGTAACATTTCCACGCAAAACAGAAACATGTAACAATCGCTGACGGTAAAATAGTAGGCATCTCCGAGAGACCCTGGGATGGCCGGTCTCTTCTCCGCCGAAAAACAGTGCTGGTTGTGGACTACAGCTGATGGCCACTCGGCCCCGCTTAGGGAAAGATTCTTCCTAGGAAAACGTCAGTGACTATTCGTGAAGCGCCAGAAATACACATCGATAGTGTCGTCTGTCTAGCAAAGAAGTATACTAGTAGCACCGATGGGCCAGTTGTGGTGTCTTTGGCTGATTAACGCAAGGCAAAACTTTTTTAGAGTTGTTAAAGTGAGGCGGACGAGAAAATTGCTTACAACATAAAGTTTCTTTAGGCATGAGAATCTTGACAACTGGGATAGGCAGGTGTCAGAAGATATTTACCCAAATGCCATCGACGGTAACAATACAACGAGGCCTGGACAACCAAATCAACAGCTTTAACCGAGGTCCCACAGCCAAAAGTTCCAGCAGCCGGGTCAACCGTCAAAACGATGAACCAGCATCAAGCAAAGCCATCATTAAGGAACGGTCGATGGGAAAGGCAGCACCAAACCAAACAATTGGACCACAGCCAACGAGTTTCACCCGTCCTAATAATTGAAAGCATCGTGAAGTAGGTTCTGGTATGGAGTGCCTAATGGCCATATGGGACGTAAAACTCAAAACATAGGTTCTGGCAGCACTGACCAATAAGGATTGACTCCAATAAGAAACATGCTGAATCTTCACGCTTCCCGCGGGGATGATCACGGAGCTTGCATCGAAGCTGGACCTTGAGGGGACTCTGAGAATTACATCTAGAAGTGGAACTATAAGGGGGTTGCAACTCTGGCGCTCTTCTACCCGAAAGCCCTGGATCGTTGAGACATTCACGTACTTCCGTCAAGTTCTGTGCATTGCCCCGCAATGTAGAACAACGGGCGAAGTCACCTTTTTGGAGGCATTTTCGTTTTCTATAATGTATAGGACAGGCGGCCTCACGCTGTGCTTAGTGGAGAAGAACTTCATTACCTTACGTGGCTAACGACTAAGTTCCGTAGCAGGATATAATCAGCCAGCTAATTCGGAGTGGACGTACGGTTTGGTGGGAAAACTTGTGAGTGGACTGAAAGCGCTGTCTGACATTCTACTCTAGTCCCCCTAGTCGATGCGAGCGACTTCAACGTCCTCCTTAACCAATTTAACTTGAGCCGCACTACAGGCGTTCAATATAGGCTCGCAGACTACCCAGCAGTCAATCCCACCTTGACACCGATTTTCCTAGTATATGCAGGGAGCCAGTTGTTGATATATTTGCGATGAGCGTAACCAAGGACAAGAGCAATTTCAGGATGAATATCATATTCTGTCAAAAGGCGCAAGCATTTGTGCTCACAAACTGATGGACCTCTCTGTTCTAATTTTTAAATTCTTAAACGTCAAGCTCCGTGGCGACAGCTGGATATAAACAAGCTCTTCGAACACACCCATGAATTTTCTCATGTTCCTAACGTGATGAATGCTGAAACCTATGCACAATACTTAGGTGAAATTCTCCAGTCTACAGCACAACTTTCCCCTGAACGGACTGTTTAATTATATTTGTATAACCATATTCTACCTTTTGGCCTCTGTTTTTAAAATGGTCCTCCGAAAAGTGCATGTATCACAGAGACAACAGTGGCCTCAAATTCTAGAGACCTGTTTGGTCGCCGATGCAGAACATTGTCCATACAAGTGGCTAACACATTACGAGAGCTCGGCGCATCATGGCAGCTCAGCTTACCCGATTGGCTCCTCGGCCCTCACAAATCACTTTTCGGAGAAGTTTGCGGCAAGGCATACACGCGCGATTTCCCTTTTTGCCGCAGCGCGGAAAAAGAGAATCTGAATAAAACGCGACACCCACTGACAGAACTAATGTAAAGAGTTGGGAGCCTACACAACAAGAAAGCCTCCGATCCAGATAGAGCCTGCAACGAACATCTTAAATGTGCCGTCAGTCTGGTACAATAGTGGACGGCATTATTTAATAGATCTTTACATACTGGTACACTTTCCGCCCAGTAGAGAGAGGCTATCTTGTTAATGATATCTGAAGAAAACGGCGACTCAGCCATGCTGCTATCATGGCAAGGAATAGTGACGAAAAGCGTTTGTTACAACCTTCGTTCCGTCTTGCTGACTTAGAGAGTGAACAACTACTTAAAAAATACATGCTATCCCAGCGAAAATGCATAGCTTCCGGAAACAACGTTTCATAGAAATTGCGTGCAGGTTTCTGATGGCCGACGTTAAAAGAATGCTGAACATGCGGGGCAATCCTCGAATGCCTCCTTCAAGGCAATTCTCGAACTGGCGCCCGTGAACCAGGTTTTGCTTCCGTTGGCCGAGATGGGTGTCCCTACAAATGTACGCAAACTTCTCACTATGATTCTAATGTAGAATAAAATAAGTATCGACAACGGAATGACCGAATTCCTGTCCGTCACACAGACAACTGACCTGGTTCAGGGATAGAACCTAGGTCTACTTTTATTCTTCAGCTTGCTGCACGACCTACCTTCCTGATCAACTAGTACAGCCAAGGAGATCAGATGAAGTTATGTGTAGACAACTTCGTAATCTATGAATTGGATAGGTTTTAAGTACAGTAAGCTCTAGTCCGGCTTTACGTGGCAGTCACAAATTTGTGACTAACCGTAAGCTTACCGTAGAAGGGGAGACACGACAGCGGGGATTGTCACATTCAACTCTGCCGTGTCGTATCTTGTCGATGTAAATCTGTTTCCGGTTGCATTTTTCCACGAACAGCAGAAGTTTCACTGCGCACGTCACCGAAAGATGCAGGAAGGTAGTGTTGGCCGCATAGACGACAAAACCACCTCAGCGGTTCGCAGCTTGTTTGGCTCGAAAGGATTGCAATGTATGGGATACACCATTTGTGAAAATCGCACAACGAAAAACCTCAAACTATTAAATCGCAATAAAACCTGTTTTCTCAAGATGGTTCTAGGACACGAAATCGCCTCATGTACCTCCCAGCCAACTCGTCACTGCCGTTGTCGCCTTGAGCTTCCATCAACGAAAGCCTTCGAGATCAACCTTAGGAATTAGAAGCAGAAATTCGCGAAGAATGATGAGGATTTATTTGCGATGAGGAACAACTAATGGAAAGGCATAAACCAGCTGAACAAACATGTTGTCACACGTTTACCGTGCACGGGTTTCACCAGAGACTCTGCGAGAAATCCGGTTTCCACGGGCCTGACGATACATGTGAATGTCTCGGATACGAAGAAGACTATGATAGACATCATGTCCTTCGTAGCTTCCTAATATAGTCTTTAGGACATCTAACAAATCTCTCAGATTAGTTCAACAAAATTCACATAACCTACATAATACAAAGTATATCAAATAACTATATATACTCCCTCTGAGATTGTGCATTTGTATATATAAAGTTTCTGACTACTATCAGCAAAATTTAATAGATAAAAAGTGCATAATAACTTACTAAGTAACGGAGTAACTTCGGATTTTAACGAGTCATTAAAGTGTGCAATTAAAGTTTAACTATCCGCGTATTGTTCTGTATGGAGGTAGCCATCACTGGAAAAGGCCGCTGCTGACGCTACGGTGTTCGCGCGTTGCGTTGAACACCTTCGTGTGACTTTTCAGACGCATTGTTGGTGAAAGACGTCTCCGTCATAACGTCTCTAGTCATGCACTTACTTCCTCTGCCTTGTTTTGTGATTCTCTCGTTGACATTAGCAGAGCAAATGTTTAAATGCTCAGTGCAGCGGCACGTCTCTTAACTCACGTTACCGACACATTTCCCCGATTTCATAATGTGTGGCAAATATAAATCTATTGCTACTCCTAATTTTAATGATTCTTTTCTTGTTCCTCTGGTCCCATGTCTAACGCTCTTCACCTTCGCTCCTAATGTACCCCATCGCAGTTCTACGGTGTAACTAGCTTTAACGTTAACGTTAACGCTGCTGTCATAACATAACACAAGGTGTGAACACAATAACAAAATATACCTGCACACAATTACTAAATTGTTTTATTCCTATTGTCAACAGAAGCCCGATTGTGAGTGTGCAGTACAGAATGGTATTTTGAGCGCCATATAAAGGCGATTCAGAGGAAAAAGAGCAATTTAGCAAAGATTTTAGAGCTATCTTAACAATCGTTTGGGTTTATGGGCGTTCTATTAGGAATATTTTCAATATTTCTTCGATATATTAATTATTTTAAAGCCAACATTTTAAAGCCCAGATCTGTTTCGACTGTCGACCCAGCTAACGATGATTCACCAGCGCCGTTCGAGAAATTAGTGTCCGCCCTTGAGTAAAACGATAGCTTACACAAGAAGTGTCACACTCTTTAGTAATAGACGCGTTTCAGGAACACCTAGCCATCGTAACAATCGGATGTTCTTATTTTTTCTAGGAAAATATTTACTAACCAGCGTCAGACGACTTTCTATCTAAACGGATCTGACTTTTGTTTAATTTAGGGATCGTTTATATTTGATTTCAAATTATTATTTTATTTAGTAAACGAGTTTCGCAGATACGTCCTGTTTAGTCGCCTCTCTCTGTTTGTTGTCAACAGCTGAATTGTATCCTCTATATTGTGAGTCGATGTACACTGTTGTGGTAGGTCTTGAGTGTGTTGTTGCTACAGGCTATTCCCAACTCCAACAATGGTAGAAAACAGAAAAAAAATAATAAAATAGCCTTTTTTTCACACGTAAGCAATTTTCATCGGCTATATCGCTAACAAATTCCTAACTTTATTACAACTTACTTTTGCACTTTAATTTAAATTAACAATCTGATCGTATTGAGGACACACGCAGGCACAAACTGTAATTTGATTGTATTTATCGTATGCGCGATCACGAAAAATCGCACTTATATACGTGCACTAATATATACGTGCAGGAACTAGCGCAAAACTACATCAGAAAAGTTCAATCAAAGGAGTCCTCCGGAAAAAGTTCATTAACTCTGATGATGATAGTAATGGATCTGATGACCGTATAATTTACGAATGAAATCATTAGGGTTAACTGTCGAGAACAGCGTCAATTTGTGTTACTGGGATAGAACTCATTTTCCCTTACTCAACCATCATCGATCTGAGTACTTAATTGATTTAAATATTAGGTAAGAGCAAGATACCGTATGTTATCGAAAACGAACATATTGACAAATGTCCTTAACAAGCAACACCTTTGTGCTGTTGTTGATGGTTGGCATGTATAACAAGTAATTAAGTGTCAACATTTTGAATGACAAGCATGCGCCGATTTCGTCGATCTCTAACATGGACCATCTAACTAGCATAGTTTATCTATTTTTTCAGGCAGGCTTGCTAATGAGCTGCTCGGGCGTCGTTAATTGGTACCAGCGTGTCAGGAAGAGCAAGATCGGAGCATCTCGTGGAGTAGCGACCATAAGAATTTTAATTTAACGCTAGTCCACAAATCGTATTTTCAAAGGTTTAGTATCTATAAACGTATAGTACTAGATAGAGTCCAGTCAATTAGTTGTCTAAAATACGAATTCCTTAGTAAATTTTAAAAGTTCTTATCAGATTGAGTCCCGATATTTTTGTGCTCAATTAATTACATGATCTATCGGTTGTTATAATAAAGCGAAACCGATCTGTATTGGTGCATCTGTTGCGTGAAATTTCAAATGTATTTGTCGGACAGATATAGACTTTTTGAATGGATTATGCAGTATCTGCTATCGAACAGGGCGTCAGAAAAACTTTTCTAGTCAGAGCTTCAGCTGTCGAGATTCTTCGCAAGCGCATTCATGAAGACTTCGGACGAAGGAAAAAATTTTAAATGCTACCTAAACAACAATTACGGCAAATCGTCTAGGAAGTGAAACAAATGGTGCCTGCTGAACCTGGAACACATAAGTCCCGCCTAATTTTGTGAAATCAATGCCACGAATGGAAAGAACTTAAATATTATTTCTGGCTCCTTCGTCAACTGTGATCTCTGTGCCTAATCGTTCAGCAAAACGTTGTGGCCTTAGTATCGCTCTTAAAAGGCTCGGTTCCATCAAAAGGCACGTCGTCACACATATTCGGAGGGTGCTGAGCAAGTCGATATAGTGTAATGCGAAATTAGTTTCAGTAGGATATTTGTTACACACTCGCGCCACAAAACCCACCGAAGTCTCCAAATAACCGCCGCCCAATAACTTCTAAAATGCGACGGAACTGCAGGAGAACACTCGCGACGAGCAATCATATACTGCAAAGTTGTACGATGACGCTTAAACTTCAACCTCCATTACAACGGCCCGATAACGGAGTAACGAGTATGGTGGTCTTTGTAATACTATTATGGTACGCGGTCAATGGTAGTAGTGCAAAATCAGTTTTTATTCTCATCGCGCTAAGACCTAGGTCGCCGATAACGTTTCAAGGCCAGTTTGCTTACTACCCAGCAGAATTTTGGACCTGTATTTCATATATTCTTTTTCGTGACGTCAATTGTAGGAAAACAAGAGCCGTAGACAGTGTCCATCAAGTACAGCTTAGACTTGTGTTACCTTTCATACTAGCTACTAGTTCTACTTCAATGAAAATGCGACAGCGTTCAGACGAATTTTCATCGCTGTAGTGCGTATTCTCCTTACGACCGAAGAAGCTCTAATCCTGTTAAAAGAAAGATGTTGATGGATAACATTCATCGTGAAGGTTTTTCTCTGCAAGGAAGTTTTTCTTGTCACGTTGAAGGCAGAAAATAGCTCCACGAAGCTGTATGCTATCATCTAAAGTAGCTGTTCGACAAATGAAGACATCAATGTCCTGGTATTACACTCTTAAATATGGCCACACAGACGAGCGACTTGTGTCGGTCCTTGATAGTTCTGCATCGGTAATGGTAATGGGTGATCCAAATCGTTGTCCAACCCAACTGATTAATTAAGGACACTTCGTCGCATTCTGCCAGCGAACGAATAGAATCACCACACATTCGAATGTCACTGAAGAAATTTGTTGACTAGATCTATTCAGAACAAATTGCCAACGTAATTGCGTCTCATGCGGATGCTACGAAAGCAGCCCTACCTTTTTGGAGTCAGCATTTACCCCTAGCTTAAAGGTAGAGCTCCAAGATGACAGTGCACCGAAAAACTGGTCGGTCGACGTAGAACTTGTCGTAGACTTAAATACGTTAAGGTACTATGAAATAACGATGAATGAAAAAACCGTGACCAAAGACAACAACAATGTAAGCCTTAATTTAGCTCAGAAAAATTAATGAGCCTAATCTTCAATTTGTCACATCCAATACCAAACCTAAACCATTTCTACAGCCATACATAAAGCGGGTACGTTGAATTCTCGCGCCTGTCTGAATGGACAATCACAATATAAAAAATATAGACAAGAGTGATCAAATAGCTCGAACGGGAGCCATAGAGATGAACATGGAAAGTTTTATGGAAGATCGCCATCAGTACCAGTTCATTACTTGAATGCGCTATTTGTATCGTCAAATATCATGCTCCAGGTCGCGCCATTCATCAAAGGATGCATAACGGGTTGGGTGGAATTTTTCCCCTAGAATGTGAGAAACACCTTTTCGTTGAAAAAGCCGATTTAGAAATTACATTGTTCAAAAACTGTCACGCGATTATATCTGAGATTGCTAAAAGCTTTCACCTAAAGCGGGCATTTTTTTGACTCTTAGCGAACACATGAGCGAAGATATATCATTATACAAAATGGCCGACTTCACAAAGCGCTCGTAAGAAAACTAGCACAGTGCCTCAACGCCTTTCTAGAACCACATTTTCTTCCGCCGCCTAGACCGGATGGGTTCCGATGTTCAGACCCGACGTTTAGCGTCTACTAGACTTTAGACTTAGATTATTTTTAAAAAAAAATTTTTTTAGACTTAGAAGTAGATTATTAGCGTCTATCTACAAAAATATGGTATCAAACCAAAAGCTGTCAGTCCTCGTAATCGGTCAAATAGGCTCCAAGGCCGAGTTCCAGACCGCTCTGCGAGAAGAAATTCGAGAGAAGTTAATGAAACTCATAGCGGCTTTTTGCATTTTATCTGTGTAAGCAAGAAGTACTGATAGCGATTTCTGTCATATCAAGTGACGGTATGGTAAACATCCGGTCCATAAACAATAAATATTGCACAAAAAGCTAATCTTAATCCGCTTTTATTTAGTACATTCATCGGTAACCCTTCGCGCAACAGTTCAGAAAAAAGGCAAATCCTTTAAGGTAGGCGGTACGCAGATGGCACACTGATATATTCGGAAAGTCGCTTTTATTTTTAGTAAAGAATGGCAATGTAGTTTTATAAGTGGATGAAAAATACTTGTGCTTTAAAAAACAAAACAATGAGCCGAGAATTAAGTTTTACTAGTTCTGATAACTAAATCGTCTAGCTCAATATGGTAGGGTACGTCGACGAAGCTTTTTGAACTTACGACAGGTGGCTCAGGGTTCTCGAGGTTTCAAATTTAAGGAAAGCTCGGAAGAACGTTTCTGGCGTTCAACGATATAAAGGGTTAGTAACAATGAACGAGGATATTTCTATGGTATACCAAGATACGGGCACTTTATGGTGTTTTATGTTCATGCATATACGCATTGATTTCAGTGACAAACGCTTATGACTAATAGAATTTGCCAATGATTTCATGCGTTATTATAGATAGCTTTTGAAAAGCTTATAGCTCACATTTTCATATACTTGACTTGATACTAAAAGTTCAAGGTAAAGATTTCCTCAAAAGAATGAATAATGTTAGCTCTATGCTTTATACATGCGTGCGTGAAACTTACTGCACGTCAAACGGACACCCGAATATATTCGTAAATTTCCACCGAACATATGTATTGATAGTGAGGACGGAATTTTTCTTCCAACGGCAAAATGTTCCACTTGTAACCTATACTGAGGTTGTCTTATGCACAGTGCAGCATCGAAAGACCGCCTCTGGGTTTGCGATGGGTTCATGCACGACAGAATATTAAAAAAAACTAATGTGTTACTTTAAATGAAGTTTTAACCTACATTTAAAAAGAGATTATAGTCAAAGTAATATTAAATAAAAAAATGCTAAATAACTTTGAAGCAAAGATCGCATTATTACGTATTAGCAGGAATGCGATCGAATTTCGGCCATTCTTGAACTATTCAATCATTCATACACTTTTACAAAGGTAAAACTAAATACATCCCGTACGAAAATGGCTGTGTTAGATAATGTATACAGCGTTACGTGTTGAAACGACGTATAAAACTACATTATTACAACGAAAGTAGTTCTGGTTTCGGCCGGCTGTAATGTCTGTTTTTCTCTCGTCGATTGGTCAACCGCCAGTCTCCAGCGGATTAGCTCTATGACTGCGAACTTTATGGCAGCCGTGGAATGGTACAGAACAGAGGCGACCTGATCCGCCGTTTCGTGGATGGTGAGGCCACGGCCTTGACAGGAACCACCAAGCGAAACGGTGAAGAGAAATGACAAGTTCGGCTGCAGATAGGCAATAACCACCAGAAAAAAGGTGCGACGCCTGTGGTCGTATTCACGTGTCCTACCCTCTGTATATTATGTTCTAGATGTTGTGGCCGAAGCAAACAAAGAAAAATTCAAGGAGAGAATTCTTTTCAGGAAGGATGTGTTCACCGGAAGAACTCCTCGAGAGGTTGAAGATAATGACGACGCGGTTATCAAGGCTAAGCAAGCTCTCTGGGACAAGTTGAACTCATCTACTACTATAACGTCTTCCTATTCAAAATAAAGAAAAAGCAGCGAAGTTCATTGCGCCGGCTAATCTAGCCTCGTATAGTGTCCTGATTCACGCCATTTAGCGGTTTAAATCGAAAAACTGCGACAAGGGCCGGCCGTAATCGGCAGGGGTCAAACGTGACACCACGAATAGTTCTACCGACATGCTATGTTATCAGTGTCAACAACGGGGCCACTTCTAGGCTAGTTCTCTGCATATGTGACTATCGAACACCACGTTACGCCAGCTTTGTGTTGTGAGCAGTAAACCAAGTCTTGTTCTAACAGCCAAGAAACGCCAGTTAGTACCCTGGGAGTTGACAAAGAAAATCCCATGTGGTCTATATGGACCTAAACGGATTCCTTCTGTGCTGACCAATGCCCCAGAGACGCTTCAGCAGTTAATGAGCCTGGTATGTGTAAAGTGCGCTACCAGATGGCCCTAGTAAGTCCTGATGATATCATCATATTCTCTTGCGATTTCGATAAGCATCTGCACCATCTCCAGGAATTTCCTTAGTGCCGCCGTTCTACAGTTTTAGGCATCGAAGTATTTTTGCGTTATGCGGAGGTCATATACCACGGGAAAGGGTTTCCCAGCTAAAAATTCCTCGTTGTTTGCAATGGCAGTTCTGACGCAATCTTCTACTGTTCGTCTGTTACGAAACTTCCTGACTTTTGCGTATTACAACCGCCGGGACCAAATCGTAAATCCACTGCACGATTTTTAAAAGCGGGCGTCTTTTTTTGTATAGACTGCGCCTTTTTAGACGACATTTCTGACTTTTATATTTTTCAACGTCTCCGAAGGGGTTACCGATCGCATACAAATCGACGCAAGTGGCGCCCGCCTGTAAGCAGCGTTTGCGCAGTCTGACGAGGACGCGTAGTAACCTACGCGAGTAAGCGTCTTTCAGTTTAAGAGGGGAAGTGCCGTTCGTCGGTGACGAAATATGTGGCTGTTGTCTAAGCGGAGATGATATTTCGCCTATTCCTCTACAAGTTCTGGTGGCGGCCATGCCTGGCCACTTTACCTTCAAGGTAAGAGGGACTGCTGTCTCAAACTGGCCTGATGGGCTTTAGAGCTATGAAAAAAAAGACTTCGATGTGCGAAAAGGGAAACCGCCACATAGACGTACTGCCGCGGCTAGATATGGTGGCATTCTGGCGATTAGTGACCGTGTTAGCCTTAGATCGCGGTCAACACATCAGCGAGCCATCCCTCGTTGGGACCCGACCACGCGCCATAAGAACAGCCGATTTCTGTTACCGGAAATTAAGCTGTACCGTTGAGGGCCATGAAACCTCCGGTAAGTCCTTTCATTATCAGCCAAGCCGGCCGATTTACTTTCTGCCACCAGAGCGATCCGGGCTTAATGAAGTCTACCCACCAATTGACGTCCCGTTATTTCTTGGATAGGAGTGTGTGTGGGTGAATATCCGCAGTTGTGGCATCTATCAGCAGATGAAACCAAGCTACGAGCACCGTATGCCCTACAGGTCTGTAGAACTGCCAGTACGGTCTTTCGCAAAGACAGCCCCGGATATAATTAAGCTGGCGTGCATGCCTGGGAAGATGCCTCTGCTCGTGCTAGTGCTTATGGACTCGTTCAATAAGACTTTTTGAACATACAGCGCTATTTTACACATTTCAACTTCTACCGTATGAGGATTGTCATAGCCCACAAGAGGCTAGCGGACTAGTAGAGTGAGCGATTCGCACGATCACGGAGCGCTCGTCCGCGCGTCTGCTAGAATCGCTTAGCTACGCCATCTCCTTGGTGCTCCCAGCGGTCGTCTTTCACTGTGAGTAGTGTAGTAGGTATTAAAACTGTGAGAAAAAGCCCATGTCCAACTTGGCAGGCGGAAGCGGGTCTTTGAAAGGCGTACCGTGCCGAGTGCTTACATGGGCTACTATAATGATGGCGTGCTACCGTCAACCTGCGGGACTATTGGAAAAAATTGGGCACGCGATAGAGACATCGCGCTTGGTACGGCGTACGAGTGAATTATACAGTCACAATAAATATATTTTCGATTCCCATATATATATTCCGAATATAACAACACCCTTCCGTTGGCCGGTCAATCGCAAATCTCGCCATTGCTCCAACGTAATACTTTATTGCCAATTATTATTATTGTTGTATATAGTGGGTGTTTGGGGGTTCTTGTAGCGCAAGGAAACTTGCCATAGAAATGTAGAAGCTATGAAGTTACGCAATACTTTATCGCATTTCCAGACGTGTTCAAAAAAAGTAGTACAACCTTTTCAGATCTCATGACTTATTAAACACTTTATAAGGCGGCTCGTTAGTGGATCGTAACATTTCTTTCGGTAGGAAAAGACTGCGTAATATTACAAACACACTGTCCACTATGACACCGTGATCGACGACTAGACTTATCAGAGCGACAATTTACACAATATTAGACATGGCTGTCCTGTTTCTAATTTTATAAAGCTAAGCTTTGCAGCAGTTATAAAGTACAATAACATCCATCAGCCAACGTACATATATACGTATATCAAAGATAGAAGCAGGACTTGACAAAAGTGGAATATGCAATAAAAAAACTTCGGGTGTCCGAACTCCCTAAAAGGTACATAAAAGGAGTGTTAGAAATATTTATTGCTATAAAATTATTCCGTGACCAAGACGTCAGTACTAGAATATCTTATTAAGTCTGATGTGTAAAATGCAACAAGAAACTCTAAAAGTCGGGTCGATATTATAAAACGATATACCCGTTTTTATGTTTTACGTCATATACTTACATCGTTAGGCATTACTCAGGAAAATGCCTATTTAATACTAATCAGCCTCTCAAACTACGATAACCTAGTTAAGAAAACCCCAGATATTAAATAATTCTTATTATACGGAGTGTATCCAAAGCGAAAAGCATGCATTACTACGAAGAGTAAGTGTCCGGAATTTCATAATATGTCAGTTTTAAGCAACACATCGTCATGCAAAAAAATAAAAAAAAAAAGGTCTGCTAAGACTATGGATATAACGTACGATCACATGTCGTAGTCCTTTGTTTGTTGGCACAGATAGCTAGATAGCGCAAATGAAGTTTATTCGGTAAGTCTGAGAAATCGAACTAGGACGCGAACCATGTAATCAAAACTAAATTAGGCGTATAGTAAAAATTTTAGTTATTAATTTTCCTAGGTCACTATCCGCTGCTGTTGTTTTGCCGTTGTTTTGCATATTGATAAGAACTGAGGTTTTCCGGTATTACAATAGCAAATGTATGACCTTCATGGATATTATCAGAAACAAAACCTAACAGAAAGGTTAAATTAAAAAGTCGAATAATTAGCTCTAGTTGAAATAGGACCCATTAGAAATCTGTAATAAGTAAGGACTACGCAGAATATAGTTAGTTCGAGAGCTAATTAAGTAACTTATGGATTTAAATGTTCAATAATATTTGAGTCGCTATAGGACAGTGTGTTTATCCATTTGAGATATATTAAGGAGGTGTTGAGGAAACAGCTGAAACGTTCAATTAGCTCGTGTTAGGGTATTCTTAAACCGGTCCATTGAACAACCGTACCCGCTACTTTAAACAATTATATAGTAAAAAATAAAAGAAAAAATAGAGGCTTGTAACTGACAGCTGATTCCGTATAAGAAGATTAATAGACTTCAGCTAAAAGTAAATAACCTACATACATTTGGGTAATCAGTCCCAAGTCACTTTCGAATGGAGCACGAGGACCAGCAATGTCGTGTCGCATTGGATTAGGTTAGGCCAACATTATATATATATGTACACTTCACCTTAGGCCTATCGCAGATTACGTGTTGATCTTGAGAAACTATATTCTCCTCTCATGATCTTCATTTCGAGCAACACTATTAATATATATTTTTTAAACGCGTTTAGGCCGTTATGCGATTCTATATAAATACAATCATATTACTTTTTCAATTCATTAACATGTCATTGCCTAGCTTTAGGCTCTTTGGATTGAACGTTCCTCCTACCAGCATCCTCCAGGAGTTTGAAACCGAAGTATTCTATGTACTCGTAGTATCCTTCTACCATTTTGGACCGATTGTGCGAAAACACCTGTGGCAAGGGAACGGTATTTTTTGGTTATGTGCTCTGACTGCAAGGCTGAAGTACTATTCTAGAAAAGAAACTCTGGAACTTCCGTAAAAATAAAAATTCTTTATCCGAATGTTTGTAAAATAAACAGAAATAATTGTTCGAATTGAAACCAGCGCCGCCTGTTGGTCGATCGATGAACACAGGCGTCCGAGTCTCAGGCTGGAGTAACAGTCCGACACATTTATCCAGGTAAGAATGCCAGTTGATTTAGCTGTGTTTAATAGTTTTTAAATGTCACACACATTTAAAAGGAATGGTCGCACGCCGTAGGCGGCGAATTTATATTGATTTAGGTATCTGTTTCCGGCGTACATTCAACATTATCTGAGAGAGGAAAAACTTTGGCTAGGAATAGAGTGTCTCCCACAGCTCTTTATTCAAGAAAATTCATATGGATGCATATCCGGATCAGCCTAAGTAAAGAAAGATTAGTCTAATTGTTTGAGTCGATGATGATTGAGCTTTAGTCCATTATATTCAGCATATATTCAATTGAATATAATCAGTAGCAAGAGGTATTCTATTTGAAGGCTACATTCCGGATAAACAGAGGCCACCTGAGGTCGCGCAGAAAACAGTATATCTCTGAGTGCTTCCAGAGACCTTCACTACATAGCTTTCTACGATTTAATTAACCAACAACATTTTTTTTAAGATTAAATAAATTACTTCTTGCAGCCACTCGAGGTTAGGTTGTGCAAGAAGCAAAAGTAGAG
Source organism: Varroa destructor (assembly GCF_002443255.2). Classification (NCBI taxonomy): domain Eukaryota; kingdom Metazoa; phylum Arthropoda; class Arachnida; order Mesostigmata; family Varroidae; genus Varroa; species Varroa destructor. The sequence goes on along the minus strand of NW_019211454.1, from coordinate 985,572 downwards.
GCTGTAGGATTTATTGGCGTTTATTTAAAGTTACAAGACGATAGAGTGTGCTATAACGAGTCCCCCAGGCTGAAAATAGTTATCCTCATCTGTGCAGTGTCAGCTTGCAGACAGCTGTCCCTTTCTCTGTTCGAGATTTTAAAATTGATCCTAGCCAGAAACTGCATCCGTACATTACGTCTGCGATATGATTAACGTTATTGTTTTTATCGATGCGATTATTTACTACGTTCGCCAAAACCGATGTGATCATTGTCTTGCAAAATTGCGCTGTCTTGTATATCTATATATATAGATATATAGATATATAGATATATCTGTCTTGTATATATAGAGAGCCAACATAATAGTGACGTCTTTTCGCTGCTAGATTCAGTAAGCTTCGCTTGTGTTCGAGAGGCTTGTCTTACGCCACCTCTCGGCAGGAGATAAACAGCTTTAACACGCGCGTTTTGAGAAGCCAACGTCTCGAAAACTTACAGCCGATATATACGTATCGAATTATATGAGAAATTTCGTGCCGTTGCCATTCACTGTCTTCTGAACGTGTTAATGTCGTCGGGAGCTGATTCTTTCCAGCCTGACATCTCAAACGAGGCAAATATACCGGTCGAATTTTTGAGCTAGAGAACCTTCACACAGTCACTGCCCAACAACAAACAAACAAACAAGATCGCAGTTTATTTGATTTATGCAAGTTGCACATGTAGGTATAAGGGCAGAGCAATATGAGTAGCTGCCATGATAAAAATACGACTAGAAATAGAATGTATCATACGCGCAACAAATCCTGCAGCACGAGGGTTTGTATCTCAAAACGTATGTAACACATGTGAGGAAATTGATGAACGCTGCCTCTGACAATATGCACAGTCATAAGCGATATAGAGTTATCAGCTCGAGTGCCGGGCATTTCAATTTAGGCGGACACAACTATTTGGGAAATAACCCATGCGAACCCATCTAACGACAAACGTATTTTGGCCGCGTTTTTGGAATTAAAAATAGCTGAAAATTAGGTGGTATAAACTACGCGTGAGAAAACTATGTAGTAGTACACACACAGGACTTTATTTTTTTTTTTCACACTGTTTGCTGGAGCAGCTTGCTGAGTCAGACGACGTAGCATATACACATTTGCTCAAATCATGTTTAACTCCAATACTTGGGTATTAAATGTTTTTTTATGCAACAATCAATGTGCAACAGGACGCATGGTAATCGAAGGCGCTGTGGCCGTTCTCTATCGTTTATAAAATAAGCCAGTTCTATAACATAATAGCTTTGAGCTATAACGGAATCAATGAACTATACGTACTTGACTTCTTTCTTTGTTCTTATTCTAAGATTTGTGTGTGTAACCAACAGGCTTCATATTTATTCAGTCCTCATCAAATTTTACCACTAACTACGTTTGTAACCACAGCAACAACAACAACAAGCACGATATCAATAAGAAAAACGGGAAAATACGACCCGCATTCTTGTTCTCGCATCATCTCCTGTAGCCGGCTAAGTTCTAGCCGGTCAACGGGCACTATCTCCGCCACCTTTTTGTGCTTCTTTTTTCTACAGCGATATGAAAACTTTTCCTTCGGCTTACTTGTATTGCCTCTTTGCTCGCGTCTCAGAATTTCCTTCTTCTTTTCATTTTCAGCCACCGTCGTTTTCTTCCGTAATGTGCTCCTACCCCCGTTGGCTAATTCATTTATCAGATCTGATTGATTATTATTCACGATAGGTGGATAAAATAAGCTAGCTGGCTAGCCATTAATGCTGTTTCAGGGGCTTTCTAAAGATGTGTCCGCACGACCGAGCGAAGCTGCCTCCTATCGCAAACCAGGTAAATCGGTTTCTCCTAGAATGGGCAAAGGGCTTTTTATCAAGGTGGAATTTACGACGAACATACACACGATGGTTTATATGTTCATTGCATTAGGCTATGACATTGATCTATATTTATGTTTACATACTACTGTTATTTTAGTAAATATTGCCAGACGACTACAGTGTATACAAGTAATTAATGAGTACCCATATATCGTATAAAGGGACTAGCCTGTCAGTATTTCGTCACATGGGGCGGGTCGTTTTCTCAAAGTATCGGTACCTCGTCGTAAATTAGATATTTGGTAGTTGAATTCAGTCCGGCTGTTCGCTTATAGATTATATGTAGGCGGCTTCACCGTTGAATTAGGCGATATCGTCTAATGCTAATATTGTCTTAAGGCGCAAACACTTTTCAACAAAGATCAATCAGACAGTGATTTCGAAATAGCACAGCTTGAACAGTCTGGAAATAAAGGGCACAACTGCATTTCGTGAGCTTTTGCCAAGCGCACACAGAGGACCTGCATTCAGCTAGTTAAATGTGGTCAAGACGATGCCTAAAACAATAGTCCAATAGAACCGTCCATTGTATCCCACAAGCCATACCGCAACGACAAAAAACTAATTTTAAATCAAACGAGCATAATAATTGCATTAAATCGCCCGAAAATCCATGACATCGAACTACACCGGGGTACTATTATATAGTTACACTGTGTGCTAGCTAGGTGCATGTGGTAGAATGAACAGGGCCTCCGTTTTCTTCAGCTCTCTTCGCTGTGGGGTTGATTCGCTAAGTCGACCTTCTGCTCCTCTGGCCGCTTGAGCTAACTGGCAGTAAAGTCACTTCGTTCTGACTTAACGGAATTCCGCCAGGTAAGTACCCTGATCATTCACTGTTAGTCGACTTGTCTCCAGAACCATTGCTTTGCTTGTGGACGCCGCATATCGTAGACACCCTAGCGAATCACTCATATGTACCCGTGTCTTCATCCTCGGCATAGTAAACCTCGGCATTTTTTAGGTACAGAGTTGTTTGAATCGACAAAATCGGCAGAGTATGAATTATTTCCTAAACCACCAAAGCCCTCCGTACCTAAGCCGATAAATTATCAATCAGTAACATCGATTCGTATTTTCTATACTCACTAGCGCACGTAATTGCGCAATGGACGACACATACCTCCCAGACATTTATTATTCAGTAGACTGGCAGTGATGGCGAGTGGTTTTTTATTAAAAAAAACTCAACTTTTACCAGAAGTGCAGAAGGATATTAACTTATTATTTTGCACATACTTCACTTAAAACTAACGGGACCTTTAGGTACAGTGGATATGTATTGCATAGCTTGTTCGCTTCGTATTACGGTAGTATACCATTGCTATGTTGAAATAACATTTTGTATGGCCACCTTATAGTAACAATAACATTATTCATCACCCCCCCCCCCCACATCTTGTCTGCATAACGACCCCTACCATTCTATCTAACGAGTGTTTAGAATATAATTTGAAAACAAACGGCCCTTGATCTTCTATTTGGTACCAATTACGTTCTGTTCGTTTTGCACTCATCATACACAGTTAGCTCTCCGTCCGAATAGATTTAGCTGCGTACACGTGCCAATGAAGGTGATCCGCTCACAGAAAAAGTTCCTATTATCCTTTTGTCACGTGCCAGTCGCACTAGCCAACATAACCCGTTTGAGACGACAATAGTACCATAGAACGCAATGGATAGTTTAAAAATTATCATAAGCTATTAGCATGTCGTCATATGTTGTTGTTTAATGAACCTCTGCAACTTCGCCTGCTTACTTCACTGCTATTTTCGCCTTCTAGCACAGTGGATGCACAAACCTGATCCTGATACTGACAAACATGATCTCCAACACACTTTGGAGAATCAACAATCATAGTACTTTTCGTACAAGACTAAGCTTTACTTGCGTTCCGTGGACACTTCTCGAGATCCTTCAACAAGCGGCCAGTAATCAAATTCGAGCTTTCTTCTTCCAAGTTATTTTTCGCTCTAATTTCCACACTCCTTACACTCACTCATATTCCTCAATATAAATCGAGTGACTTCGATATTCACAAAAATATCCCTGATGTGTATTTTGAGTTCAGGCGACATACCTCGACGAGGTAAAAAATGCGAGACGGAGAGGGTGTCCACCATCACTTCCTTTCACTAGGGAGAGCGGCACGCAAAGGGGCAGTAGTTGATAGCGAAGAACAGTATAGATAGTGTGTAAAATTTGTGCTGCACTCAGTCAGGTGAAACTATTAGTTTAATCAGTACTGCAGCCTTTTATGGTATTTATATACATTTGCATTATAACCTTTACGATTCACGCTCTCGCTCGGGTTTAGCGCGTTTGGCGCGCTATAAACCATTCAGAATCTAAGGTTGTGTAGGTATGTTTCTCTGTTCCCTTGATGTTCCCTTGATCTCAGTCCAAAAAATATCCTAATTTTGTTAGACAAACACCTAAAGGGTACTGTTAATGGTGGGAGCTAACTGCCCGTAGCTCAATAGACCTTCTCTCGTGATATGTTAACAGTTTTTTTTTTCGCTAAAATCTAATTTGGGCCGCAAGTCTGGGTTAATCATATCAACGAACACAATTAATAATTAGCACCTGACTCCCGTCTATGTGGGCAGGTTCTTCAACAACGTACAAGCCTAAATGGTCCAGGTTAATTCTAGGACATATACTCTAACAACTTCGTTTTACTCAGGTCGTTTACCTGTGGCGTATAATCCAATACGTGTTGGATGGCAGTTGTGTGAATATGAACAGTGCGCTCTATCGGGAATGTCGTTTAATACGTTCCAGTGACCCCTTCAATTTAGTAGCAACGAATTCCATCCTGCTGGTTACTGCTTGACATATTCCATGTCTTAAGATGAACTGCTGTTCCGTTTTTTCCTTTAACATACCGAATGTTATACAGCACAAGTTGCTCCACAGAAAAAATAAACTACGGTCGACTTTCCTTACTCTTTGTAGCAGACAGTTAAACCTAAAGTTAATTTTCTTTTACCCTGTGCACCGGGGTTTACACTAACAGTCCTGACCTTTTACTCTGACCCATCAGTCAATGCAATATTTTTCCACCGTTCTCGTGACGAGCCTCCTTATTTCGAATTGGGATGAGAAAACTTTAATGGTAATGACCTGTTGATTTAGATTAGTGGGGTTTAAATACATCCAGTTTCGGCCTTGCTTGTCTTCACCCCCTCCCCCCAACTTCAATTTTTTTAAAAGTTTGTCGATACATTCTAGCATACGTTGCGAGTTTCTATGAATTATAATGTTTCCTTTTCTATGCTGTTAATGGCCTTTTCTATAATAACTCAAATGACGAATGTCTAATTTACCAAACATGGTATTCTGTGCTTGTCGCAACATTAATAATGCAAGTGGTTTATATATAACAATCTGCTTTGTTGTCAAGCAAAAATCATCTCGGCGTCTATTTATTAAAACGATTAGTGTACTCAGCGTATTATAGATCGTCGCGACAAACGACGGATTAAATTATATTTCTACATAAATATCACGTTGATTCATCATGTTGACTTGTATTCAACACTTATTTAAGCAACGCGTACTCGATCAAGAGTGTCTACTACCTTACGCGCATAACTACTTAACAATTTCGTAACGGTCACCATTTTCCTATATACATTTTATTGGACAGACGAATAGATCAAGACGGTGTTAGCGAACCTACAGGCGTGCAGTCGGTGGTCGTGGATTTATATTCCCTTTTTGGTGTGGAAATGCTGATTATCTGTATAGAACAAAATATACCCTTAACACTATATATGATGACCTTTCTTCTATAACTATCTGTCCACACCCGGTAGAAATGATACATTTTTAAGAGAAGATGTTTCCCTTTTATAATTAAACGAAGATCTTTGGTGGCGTACACGCCAATGACGGCGCGATAACGTTCAAGTAGGGGAACTTTTAAAAACATTCACAGACGATCAGGCTGACCACTCGTGGTAGAGTTAGATAGTTAGATCTACTATTGATAAAAGTTACTATATTTTAACATCGTCAATCTATTAAATTTCGGCTCAGCAGCTAAACGTTAGAACGAAGCTTAGCTGAAATAGCCGAAGCCAATGCTTCAAGTAGAGCCTAGTTGAAGGAAGGCCGACCTTATTCAGGACACTGAATATAAGCTACTGACTTGAATTTGCTATGGTACATGGCGTGCGTCTATGCTGAAAGACAACTAACGATAGAAAAAAAGTAATAGCGGCTCAATTTGATACCGAGTATTTCTTAACGACAGTTACTGTCATAGTAATTACAATGCAGAGCTATAGTTAATAAGCTGATTTAGCTTCTTGTAGGAAGGCTAGCTATGAACAAGGAGCACAATCGTATCTTTACAATGGCTAATGTTGCATTTTGTATTGCAGAAAAGGTTTCAAGGTTTTTTTTTGTTTGCTATTTTTATTGGCATGTTGCTCTTTTCAAAGGTTAGATTCGGTTTTTCACTCGTTTATAAAGCCTGTATTCTCACTAAAAGCCAACGTTTCATTCTGCATATATGTTAACCATCCTGCCTTTGGATAGAGGATGTATCATCGAGTGAGACGTATGGTGTCCACGGAGCAAAAATTCAGTTTATTTACCCTGTATGCGCAATACGTACACAAGTTTATTGTATCATCTCTGGAAAAATATAATCTCAAAATAGCAGGATTAATACAATTTAGCTACCCTTCGCATCACGCAAGCACAACTGTAACGTCATATCTAGAGCAGGGTAAGTGGTAGAGGTATATAGATATATATGTATGCATGCAGGTAATTAAGGTAGTCTTCGACTGCTAGCTTACAAGCTCACGGGAGCGTTTATTTAAAATCAGTACTACTACTAGAAAAACTCTCGTTTCAAAGAGGATGTCCGACAACTCATGTCCATGGTGGGAAACAGTTAAAGAAAATATAAATAATTACCTAATTCCTTTATTCCTAACAAACCCCATCAAGATCACAGACTTCTACGGCTGCCTTAAATACGCAGTGTACCACGTCGCAAACGCAGCTACATACAAATCAGAAACAGGTTCCAGCGCAGCTTAACGAAGTATACACGGCAGATAAAAACAGTGCGAACTTCAAAGTTAGTGAACGCCGTACAGAAGCGCATCTCCGATAAATCTTTTTTCAACTAGGCCGTTAGCGGTAAACTTTTTGAGAGTGTGACAGCCATGTCACGGATTGTCCACAAAGACCTCAGCTGCATGTTACATATTATAAATGTCGGCCGGATGCTTTCAAAGGACAATAAAGCCAGGGCATTTGATTAGTGTCATTTGTTCCTCATTCTCTTAAGAGAAAAGCACCAGGGCGTCTTCGATAATTGTTTTACGAGAAAACTTTTCTCATCGATCAACTGCAGAAACAGCAACTGGCTTGCTCGCGGTCCAAGGTACGTGCCTACTTAAACAAACGTCTTCCGGCTAATGTTTGTATTTTCCATGTGGGGTCTAGCAAAGAAACTGTCATGCCTTCGTGTTGCTTCTTTAAATTATCGTGCGATTATGATAAGCTGAAGTCTTCATAGGAATGCTTGCTATACGCCTTCCAGCAAGCATATTGGCTAATGGTACAAGTTAGCCGCTTTCGAATAAGCGTATGTTTTAGAGTAAAAATGTGTTACAGAGTAGATTTATATTTGTTGGACTAGTTGCGGGTCTCGAGGTTACAACGTCGACGCATGCTCTCGTGCTATTTTAAAGCGTTCGCAAATCGGCAATGAGAACATCTGAAATGAGTTTGCCAGCACAGACGAAAACACTCATGCACGTATCTGTTTTTATCCACACACGGTCTAAAAAGACACTGAAAAGAGCCCTTGTGTGCGTAATGAAAGGTAGCGCCACTCTGTTTCTTTTGGGGAGGCGAGTTTAAACCTCAATACCGTCTAGCTTTTATTGATTTTTAGATGGACATGGGTCAGAAAATTAACGCAGTTCGTCTTACCGGGTTTTTTTCTTTGACCAAACTTTAAATGTGGGGAAATACGAGATAGCTTTTTTTTACTTGTTTTTTTTTTACATTTTGCACTTTAGTCAACTTGTATTAAATGATAAAAAGCAACATAATCAACTTAGCACAGTCTCACTTGTCTTAAAGCTACGCTATCAAAGGCCAACTGAAAGCAGGTTATGAAGAGAATCATTACATTGAATGATATTACATGGTCACCCTGGGAACACGGTGGGGTACAGCCGTATGGGCCATTGTGTCTTGAGCATTTACACAAGGAAACTGAAATAATCAAAGTACAACTCAGTAATATATATTTTAAACTAAAACATCGCACTCACGTCGTCCTTATCGTGGTTGCCTTTGATGCAAATTTCAACGATGATTGACCAACTAATAATTCGAACAAAACCATAACGTCGGCATACCTAATACGATCCTGAGACAACGTTTGTTATAGATAATTATTTATACCATAATAATCATACAGGTTTTATTGTGGCCCCAGTGGCTTTGGCAAACGATACCGACGTTACTACTGCACTTTGCTAACAAAGTGCTTCACATACTGGGGCCGTACGGGCCATCAAGACAGATGGCTTCAATTAATATTTTCTCGACAACTAATGAGTGAGGCCACATAATAGGAAGGCCGATGACCTATATACTAGTATACTTTTCTCTCCTATAGGACAGGTTGTTTCAACGGTAGCGTTAAGCTAATTTTGTCCTATGTAGGGCCATTCATACTTACGTATACAATGAAGACACTATTGTCACCGTAATGCATACAAACATGACCGTATAACACTGGCGATTACCACTGCTGTCATTCTATGCAAAGACTACCGCTAGTATTGTACGCGGAAATTATATAAACGTTTCTTTGTCGATTTGTCTTACCACCGACACCAATTACCTAGTAGTGTGTAGCTAAAAATGTGCCTCAGTGCCATAGAGCACTTGCCTGACAACGAAGGCAAAAATGATTAGTCTTTCTGTAGAATATCCTTTTGCTAAGGTTCCTAAAACTTCCTCCGTTGTATAAAAAAATTTTGTTAGCCCCCTTTACCTTAACATAATGATTAACTTTTTTATTATCGTGGTCAAAATAAGCTGCCTTCGTCAATTCCGCTCATGTGGTAATTCTTTCGCCTCCGCGAAATACTCCGGTTTGGATGTGACCATGTGAAATTATGTGACGTAAGAGAAATATTTTCATTTTATTCAAGCAGCTTCAACAAGCGATAGAGTACGCAATCGTGACTTCGAAAACGTACACTCAACTATCGGTGCTTGCCTTTCGTCTTATAATCCCCTATCATACCAAATATTACGTTATGAAATATAATACTGATAGCTACTAGGAAGCTGTTTTAGATAATCTCTGCGCTGCGCTCGGCACAATTGCGAAGCTGATTACGTATAAAGTACATCTAACAGCTTTAGCTATTCTCGTATTGTTTTCCGATTTGGCGGTCTCCACGGATCTAACCATGATGGTAAAGAAACGCGTTCGAGATATGTTTGTATAGTATATTTTTAATAAGATACATGTTCGGATAGCATGTAAACAGGTTGCTGCTATAAAAAGTAATAATGATTCCTTTGTAAAGCTCTATTGTACCATTAATAGATGCAAGTTTAGCCTGATATTCTTGCCGAAACCTACAAAATCATCAGCACGAATAGTGATCCTCGATGTTGGGCTATTTAAGTAGCTTGATTCACTCACTTGGGCGCCCATAATTATTGGGCTTGATTAGGACGTAGATCTAATAATGAACGTCATCGTTTTGGTTATAGTATATGCCAGAATAATAAAACTACTTTCTCGTCAATCCTAACAATAGGCCAGCGCACTTGTGCAATAATATCAACAGCATTAAGGTGAGAAATCGTTGGGGTGTGGCACCCACAATATCGACTATAGATCATAACATGGACATAGTGTGAATTTATGTCGGCAATGTTGGGCTTGTGGGCAACGACGAATGACGTAGAAAGATGTTAGCCTATCACACCGCATCATACGATATAGGTATATACGTGAAAACCGGTTGGCTTCAAAAAACATGGTGGTAACGTGTACATTTAAATGCAAGAATATTCGTCTCCTTCCTGCTATTTCATACGTAAGTAAATTTAGATGGGGTCGATCTCGTAAACCTAACCGTCAGAGCAACAATTATATATATTCCTTACGAAAAAATCTCGCAGTAATAATGTGGAATGAAACGACCCTTAATTGTAAATTTCGATCTTAGGACTCCAAGATGCGTGCACTTTTTTTTTGACAACCATTAATTACGTTCACTTTAGCAAGAAACTATATAGGTATCCTGCTGGGTATTTCAACCATTATGATTCTTATAAAATTAACATTAAAAGCTCTTCATGCGGATGGCACTAAGCAAACAGAGAGAGGGGAGAGAGAGAGAGAGAGAGAGAGAGAGAGAGAGAGAAGGGCGAGGGGGAGAGAGAGTAGCACACTTGAGAAGACTGATTGTAGCAGACGAATATTAAAGAATTACCATTATTCCAGTTGAAGCGCAAAAGTGGACAGATGATATACTCAGTTAGAAGGCCACGTGCATTCAAAACAGGCTAAAGAACCCAAAAATTATATGTGAACTTTAGGCAATAATAGCCAATGTTGACATTTTAAGGTTCAGTCTAATATTACGGTTCTGATACTGATCGAATCGTATTCATAAACCATCTCTAGTATCAGCAACTTACATTGCTGCTCTACATATTTAGTTCCAACTTACCTCTCTGCAAGATGAAAAAAATCTATAAAGAAACGTGGCCCACCACATTCTTATCATACGCTTCACGAACGCGTTTGATAAGCTACACTTCCGGTCAAACTGTTTTGTAAAGCATCGACCTAATGATGGAACTGTGTTGTCTTTCGTGTCAACCCCTAATTACACTGGCCGTTTTCGATGGTTCGCAAAAGAAAATAGCAGCAACGAACAGCCTTTAACTAGGTGGGCTTCACACCCATGCTGCTCCCATTCATCATTTCGTGATCGCCTTAAAGTTGTGATATATTTGACAACAAGTCATTCAAAATACTAATAGTCATTTGAATAAATGTCAATCTCATAAGTATCTTAATAACTTTACTCGGTCGGCAGATCTAAAAATAAGAAATATGGCCAAATATTATATAATGTGATAGTAAGTTATAATTCTTTTAATATTAGTTACGTTTTCTGCGTATTTCCTTCATCGTATGGATTTTATTCATCGAAACTAATATAATCTCTACAGTCTGCTGCGAACAATTTAGTTTGTGGTGACGATTCTTCTTATCTATAAAAGAGAGATTTGGATGTACGAGCAGATCGTGATCGCTTCTTGGACGATCTACGATTAAGTGGTCTAGCTACACTGAGCGGGTCCATTGGGGTGCAATGGTGTCTTACACTTGAGACTCTGCGTGTTAAAGAACTGTGATTCAGATAGATGCAATTGTTTTCTTGGCATTTGTGTGCACCTTGTTGACGGACAGGAACAAAGAAAAATTACCTGCCTCTGCTCGGTCATGCATATGAGAACAGGGCCTTCGTGGTAGGTGAATTGAAACTCTTTAGCTACTTGGGATACTGGTTAGCATCGGTTCAATGCCAAAACAATATAGTGAATTTCATACATGTCGCACTGTTCCGTATAGGCGTTTGTGCTATGCACATAGTTTACGCGGCATATCGTTATTGTGTGATGTTTTCTGGCTCTGCTTGACACTGAATGCTGGTTAGATTGTCTGCCTCTTGTAAGCAATGAGTTGATTATAGTCAGACTCACTCAGAAGTTCTTGAGTGAATTTATTATAGTAAAACTAGCTTAAAAACACTCTTACAAAAAAGCTAGCTTAAAAAAAAAGAGAAATCTGTTTTATTTTCAAATATACCTGGACAAGCCGTATGTTGTGGTTGTTGTTTAAGTAGGTCTACTACTGTCGAGTCATACAATGAGAACTTATCCCGTCGGATTTTTTTCTCTTTAGATCCTTGCTGTATTTTAGGTCCGAATATTTTTAGCTACCTATCAAACTGTGAAATGTCAAATTTTTATCATTAACACCTCGCTAGTCTTTTAGTGCACTCTTCACTTTTGTCTTCTTTCTACAGGTGGCTAACCGCTCACGTCTTCACAATGTCGAATCGATTATTAGAAAAATTATGTAATAAATATAGATGTATTCAGTATATGATATCTAGAAATTGTTCCGGTTCTGACTGGATCCCTCTCAGAGAAGACTTTAGAGATGCAGCTATCTAATAATCGGTGTTAAGTCATAGTTCCCACGGGTAAATGCTGAACGGAAATATCGTCTGCAATACATCCTAGAAATTTTTATTACTAGTGCGCAGGGGTTCTGAGAGTGTGATAACAACAATTAAAATATAGACGCTCACTCTCTACCGCTATGTAACTGCCTTTTCGCAAATCATACAATTCTGATGACTTTGGCTGGCTAAATGCGTTGGAAGCAATATATTCATTTTGTTAAACAGTTACGAACAGGATCTAGGCATATTTGGGATCGATCAAAATACATTAATTACAAGACCCATTAAGACACCAACCTTTCCTTCCCAGTATCTCGAGTGGGTTTTAAATTTGCCTAGATGAATAGATCAGTTAGTACGGAAAACAGTGTATATTTACTATAACGTTTGAAATCCATACGAAATAACATTATAATATATATATATATCTTGTGCAGATCAATATCTGTCTAGCAGCTTCTAGTGTCTTATATCTGAAATTTAATTACTTTTGATAACAATAATTTTTGATACGACACCTTGTGGATGCCACCCGAATTATAACATCCTTCAAATTTTCAATGAAAGAAAAACAACCTCGATTGTTTCAGAAATAGGGTATAATGTGCTTATAAATAACGCGGCATCATGAGCAGGACCCATCTCCTAGAGCAGGAATGTGGTCACTGTGATCATTGCTGACTAACAGCAAATTCTCCTTCTACTGCCACAAGTTCTGGCGCGCACCGAGCATTTAAAAAATCAACCAGAGCGTGCAGACGTCGTCTCACATTAACGCGCCTTTTTTTCCGTGCGTCAATCAAAGTCCATTGGATCACCCAGCTACTGTCACTTGCTGGAGTGATCACGCTGATGATGATGGCTCTAACGCTGGCCTTGGATGTGATAATGTTAAGACTGATATGGTGTCATAAATTTACAACACGGAAGCTATGATGGCATGCTATCAGCTCTATGTCAAATTGCTGCTATATATTGTTATCAGGATTTGGACACAAAAACTTTTTCATGCCCTTGTCTCGCGATTCTTTTCCGCTGAACATCGTGGTTCTTCCTTTATTCGACATCACGTATAATGTAATCTGTTAATAAACTCATAATTTACTGGGTAGGAAATTAAACTGTTGTTTGTAATATATATATATATATATATATATATATATATAGTAGCAGTTTTATAAAGAAGAACCAACGAATTGCTTCACCAATTGACAACGTAACGAATCTGGTTAACAAACATGCTTTTAATCCTTTAAAAGTTTTTGACGTTACGTTACTTTACACGAAGTCAAGTTCGAAAACTGACTTTAGGCTCTCATCTTTTATTACGGTATTAGACAAACGAAGATATTTCAAACAACCTCAAGAAACCTTTTAACTCGAACTCGATGCTTCATACTCTAACTTATTAAAAGTAGTATGCCCCTATTTGTTTAAAAATAGTTCTCATTACTGCATGCGACATATTCACGCGATCATTGTCTGCCCGTTGTGTGTAACTGAATAGTTGGTTTGCCTAATGAAATATTTTATGTAAATTTGAGGTCGAACTTAGCTTGTTGCTCGTATACGAAGTTTCAAGTTGAATTTTGCTAACCTTCGATAATTTTTTCCAGTGATTTCATAATGATAGCCCGTGAAATAGCAATTATACACAAATAATTAAAAACAGTGACATTTATCATTTCAACGAATCGTGCCACAAAACATGAGAGTGTAGATAATCAAATGACAGAAAATAATGCCGGTGCAAATACGGGTAAAACACAATACCGTCCGAAATCCACAATGGTGAGGTTGAGGCAGGTTTACAAGAGGTTGTACAAACATATTATTCTTCAGTATATGGCTCAGTGAGGTTTCACCCCTTCACAAGAAGTCGAATATGGCAGTAAACCTTCGGGCTGGACACTCCGAAGGACAACACAGACGCCGGTTACGACATGGGGAGAAGTTGGAAACACCTTGCTGCAGACGTAAAAGGGTAAAACGAATGGGAGCGCCATGATAAGCGAACTCAACGGAAAGACACATTTACGCACTCATACTCACATACTATATCTCGTCGGCTGTTAAAGGATGGCTATTGCTATATGTATACATATAAGGCTGCTACAATAGCGGAAGCGACCAGTGTTGTTAGGTAACGTACTAGATAGCGACTGAATCTCAATGCTTTGCAGGGCAGATAGAAACGCGTTCACTGCCTTTCAGACCTACTCACCTTGACTACCGAAGCCTATCGAGAAGAAAAGTAAAGTGGCCTAATTACATGGAAGCGTTACCTATTGAGGCTCCTCGGAACACCGAAAAAACATTGTTTTCACTTGTTTATATACGGCAATAGAAATTTTGTTTGGCCCGATATTTTGTTTTGTGAAACGAAGCTTGTTGAACGACGATCATTGTGCTTTTTGAGCAATGGCCTAGCTATACGTAATGTGTACTGTCTTGGGAGATGTGGGGACCCGTTTTGTAGCTAGATAGCAAAAAATTTTAAATATGCATTTAGACGACCCAAGTGTTCACCCACATGTATATGCGGTATGGGTCGTAAATTTTTACAATGATTTTTAAATCGCAAAGCTAAAATTTATACTATACTACTTGTATCGACGGCTGTAGAGGCAGAAATCAATATCTAATGGCAGCTCAATATTGACTTTATGGCGGCAAATATTTATGGTAGAACGCCATTCGGAATTTGGAGGGCCAATCACTACCTTCGCTACCAGCCAGGACCAAAAAACAACCTCATTTGCTCGCACGGTTTCAAAACAAGTTCCCTTCAACTTGATGGACGAGCTCGCGAAGAGGCCAGATCTTGACTTAGGAGGGAACGGATTGGGCGATTGGGGGAGATACTAGCGTCGCTGTTGTAAAGCCGTAAGAGACCATGACGGCTACGGCGACAAATTCGTTGATGATCGCTGTTTTTGATCGTCATCGTATGCATATACATTCGTACTATATATATACCGCTACTATTGGACCGTCCTGGGTAAGCATCTTAGGCTACACAAAAAAGGAATCAGCTCTTGCGAATAGATAAACACATCGTATATCACCGACAGCAACAGGAAGGAAGTTGATAAATCGAATACCACTAAAGGAAGAAGTTCGCATTTGAACGTACTGACTCAGCACAGCACATGCACAACATGGCTTCATTACAAGATCACTTCTGAGGTGTGTTCAACAAAATTTGTGTATTATAAAAGCTTGTTGAGATAAGTCGGATGGGTAACTTCAATTTTAAGGAAGCACCAACAAGGACAATACGTGATACACAGCGAAAAGTACATTTAGTTCTACATGGCACGCTTAAAAGTAGGCATCCTGTTACTCCAACTGTGAATCTTCATGTTTGCTATGCGTAACGCTGCGTCTGCCTTTTCCCTTTCAGTATCATATAGCTATAGGACGTTAATTGACATTTTATAGATTTGATTTATAGTGTCGTTTCTGACAAATTCATCAATAGTGCATCATCATGCAAAGAGCACTACTGGCTAAGTAATAATTGTTCTTATCAGTCTAAATTATGTGATAGCTTAAACGATAGGCTTATGTTGAAGATGTGTGATTTTTAAATAATTGCCTTATTTAGCTAAGATCTTCGTAATAGTCACACTCATTCGACTATAACTACTTTTTGTCACCAACGTACGATACTATAAACCATGAAAGATGTTATTCTAGAGAAAAATTTCACCGTTTGTGATTTTTTTACCGTCATCGTACTGTATTAATTTATACGAAAAAGCCGTATTTTTTTCCTATTTCGAGACTATCTCAAAGTAATAATCATCGAAAATAATTTCTTTTGGTACTCTTTTTTATCGAATTATTTTTCTGTTTGCAATGATCCAGCAACGGTTTAATCATGCTGGCCGCGCGAAACTATCGTGAAGCTGCCGTTTAACACAGTCGATGATTTTATATAAGACACCACTATTGGCCATTTATTATTGAAAGGCACAAATGTTTGGCACAATGATTTAAGCAAACATGCAAACCGTTTCGATTTATTAATTCTATATGACTGATATGTACAAGTTCAATAGGGTGATGACCTTCGGATCCGATCCCGTACACCATCTGGAAATCAATAGGTCTTCTATCTGTAGATTGATAAACCTGATTAATATTGTCGCGGAGAACAACTGCAAAATTTATTTTGTAATGTTCATGAGTGCACTATAAGGAGGCAGACGTTTACGGTCATAAGATTTTCTGACGGCCGCCTTTTCTATACAGCCAATGAGCTAGTTTTTGATATAATAAGAGCGCAGTCCCATAGCAGCTGGAGCACAAAACTGTATTTTCAACATTGATATCTTATATCTATATATATATATATTGATATATTGATATATATATATATATAAAGAACCGTATCTCGCAACATTTAAAAATATAGAAATAAATACGTACAGCATGCTTGAATTATACCATTGATGCTGAAACAACAGAGGCTGGACAACGAAAAAATATTAGGAGCTTATGTCTATCGTTGCCCAACCAATTCCCATAGCTCACGTGAGCACTATTTTTTGTTTTTGTATATTTTCGCTTTTACTAGTATATTAGTTATGAGAATGTCGATGGCCATTTCGACTTCACGAGTTGTTGACTACAAAAGTACATGTGAGAAGCACACGACTATCTTTTCGATGCGGAACAATTAGCAGTACAATAAATTTTAACTTTAGAAAAAGTAGATCCAAGCTCTGCTCCACCTTTGTTTGGTTCAATCCTACACTTGTTTTCTCATAAACCCAGTATCTACCTTTGCCCACGTGTAACATATTTTTAGCATTATAACCCTTCTCACAAATCAGCTTTGAGTGTGCAGGCATTATCCTTCCTCAAAACCTTAACCTTAGTTAGGTCTGACAGCCCTTTGCTGAATCTAGCCATTAAACAGATATTATACGAAGCTGACTATTGTTGTCAGACTAGAGGGCATGCGTTCATGCACTATTCACGGCACTAGAAAACCGCCAATCTTTTTTAAAACGAGACAACAAACCTACGATGGCAAAAAACATTGCCCTGTTATCACAATTTGAGCGAAGATTAGCCATTATCCAATCTTTGTGAGCGTGTCGAAACCCAACTAAGATACATCATTTTTTTTTGTTTGACGCCGACGGTTTATGGTATTGCTAGTTTTAATACGGTTTCTGAAAAAATGTTACTTTTTACAGACAGACCGAGAACTTGTCAATAGATTTGAGATTTGAGGAATGGCTCAAAAAGCCATTTCCGATATACCAAGGTTTTTGATACAAAGATTAATGGTCGTTTCAGAGAAGAGGATATCAATTTCGAATTGGGTCTTCCGGATAAGTTTTAACGGTTAGTTATTCGGAGCGTTTTTGTGCATCTTTGCAATATTGGACAGTTTAAAGCACTTCAATTTTTAAGACTTCTTGCCTATTATTAACTTAAAATTTAATTCTGTTAGAATTTTACGTGTAGCGTATTTGAGCAATACTTGAGTTCACACCAGTATCGCTTACAGCAAGATTACTATTTATTTGCGGATTAAAAACGGACAGTGCCTTACGTTCCAAATGAAAGTTGTGATTGCAGTGAATAGTTATTATATCAAATAAACATTACCTTCAAGGATGGCTTTTCCAGCATATACAAACCATTTGGCTCAAATATATAGATACAGCGTTGGAAACAATTCATAAGTTTTATTTATATGCCCTACACTGTACAAAAGCATATGTAGAAGAAGTTTACATGTGGGAGACAAATCACGGTGTCTAGGGTTAGCATTCAATATTTAGTCGTTCGCTAGGACACTCGATTCGCTTGTTTGCCCCCTAGTTATTTTTAAATTCACGTTTCTCCGATATGAAACATTTATGGAAATTTGAATGTTTCACAATGATAGGTCCTAGAATGTTGTCGAAGTTTTTTACCGTTCTGAGTAGGCTTAAATTTATATGGTAGTAAGACTGTACCTGGTTGGTAACGACAGAGGAAACGCTCGAAAAGCTTAAACTTAGTTATTTGAGAACATTTCACTTTTTTAAATGAACACTCTTTAAAACGTACTAAAATCCGGTTTTAAAAATTGTTCGGTTTTGATACTTTCTTCTTCTATTGTTTCACTGGCAATTTTATATATATACACGTAAAAACTAAGGTTGCTGCTTTAATGCAGTTCGGAAACCTATTGAACAGTATTGTTGTTCAGCGCTTATATGAGGAGCAACCTCATTTGGTAAGTAAACTTACATACAAATGAGTACAAATGCTACTTGAATATGGGGTAGCGATGGAGATACGTAGGATTATTTGTACGGGCTGTAACCCTCGGTCGCGCTACCTACGTATGTGTCTCAATTCTTTCAGCTAGTCCAGTCTTTTAAATTGGACTAGCTGAAAGGGTAAACGACTCTTGGTCGTATATTGAGGCACATAAGCACATAAGACACATGTAAGCACGCGGTGATTCCTGGTTAATAGTCATCCAAGGTTTACTGTAACGAGCTCGTGCAATTCTCCTTAACATTGTTAAGCGGTTGTTAATGTTCCATGAAGCCTACTCTACTTGCTCGAACCGACACCTTTTTCTTGGCTGTTGATACTGCGTTCGCTGATGCACACGCCTACATATTTCAACATCTTTAAAAATGTCTAGCATTATCCATACGAACCGTGACAAAAATGAGCGTTTGTAAATACGTTAGACATATCAGCCAAACCGACTTAGAGGTATGGGCATTCCACAAAGTAATAAGCGATGCAGGGATTTAATCAGTTGGGTGGGACCAAAGCATCCGAACCCCATAATGGGTCATAAGGCTAGCTTTAAAATCACACAGAGCAATTACGGCTAAAAGCCTTTTTCGAGGAAGCAGGTTAATGTCAGCCCTGTTTCGAATAGATCCATATCCAAGCAGTCATGATGCAACACATAGGACCAAGCGCCGTTGTTTGTCTAGTGAACAACTTGAGCAAGTTTTATTACTTCCGTCTTTGTGACATTAAAAATCACACCGCATCTTATTCCGCAGCTGTGCAAGGTGCCCATTAGGCGCATTTTCTGACATTTTTGAATATGCCATTGAAAAAGTATACAGACAGAAAGAAAGATGTATGAAATTACTTCGACCATCTAAGCTAATTGTGTGTGTTTTGGTACCCCACCGTAATAGATTCCTTGTCTTTCTTATAAGCTGGCAGTTAATAGTAACAAGATCCTCTGTGACACCTCGTAAAAATTAGCTTATCCGATACAGGAGCGAACGCTACCTTAAAATATACAATACTACGCACATAGAAATCTTTGCATCTTGTTAAGCACAACTGCACAACGAGGCACAGTAGACCTTTTTTGAAACCTGTGCCGTTTCTTTTAAAGCGTACGAACTACGTTTAAGAGATTGCCTTGGTGGTATATAAGAAGCCTTTAAGTCGGGTATCGCAAATACCTTATTCAGATCTTAGTGATGGTGCAAAAGCCAAACAATGCAACAAAAGCCGTTTCAATACATGACCTTTATAGATTTTTTGTTTTCCGCACATATGGCAGGAAACTCAAGTGCCACGTAGTTCAGGTTTCCCGACAAATTCCTGTTTTTAAACAACATGTATAAGCTGCATCTCAACAATGACCGTCGATTAATTATAAGTCTTCGAAAGGTATAAGAGCACATTATACAAGAACTTATTAAACAAGTAATGGTCAACGATTCGTATGAAATTCCATACGCTGGTCCAGGCCGACATTACGATAACAGTGTTTGCTAAGTGACAGCAATAATACTCAATATAACGATGCGTCTGTAACTTCGTTGGAATGAGTCTGAGATATTGCCAACCAAACCATTTAATAAATAATTTTGAGATTTATAAATCTGCAATGGTTTTGATGAATTTGTTTTCGAAATGCCGTTTCGTTTAACTACTACGTTTAGCTAATATCTTGAGTAAATTCGAAAATAAATTAGACTTGTAGACGTGATTGAAAAATATTTCTCTTATCTAAACCCGGTATCCTTAACTGGATAGTATTTCAAAATAGAACTATTTATATTTTATTATTTTAAAAGATTAATTCTAAATTTAAAATGTTTAAAATTAAAAAAAAATAAAATAATTTCTTCTAATTCTCGCATTTTATTCTTATACCTATTTTTTTTTAATTCTTATTTCTATTAATTTCATTTATTTTTCTAATTTTAAATTTTATCTATTTAAAATTTTATCAATGTTTTATTATTGAATTTTCTTTAAATAATAGTCTATTATTTATAAATTTAATTTTTTTAATTTTTGCGTTACTACATAACTGCCTAGCTTTTTTTAGAATACTTGCAGGTTTTTCTACTAGTCAAATTTCTATTAAATATGCTAATAAAACCTCAAAAATTCAAGCCGCAGTGTACAGTAAGTTACTTATTACCCTCTAGGCACGTCTTGAGAAATTAAAAATGGCTGACAGATATAGCATGACAAGATACGTCAATTTTTGCAGCGTCAAGCGCACGGTTCGAAAAATACTTTTAATTATTATAATAGGGGCTAATATAGAGGCTTGGGTTTGAGATATTCCCTAACGTAGTTTTAAATATTTTTATATGAACCTAATATTTAGGTATAACATGTAACTAGTAACGCCGCTGATCCTATTCTAAAATCGTCATCGATAGCATTGCTAGGAAA
Organism: Varroa destructor; assembly: GCF_002443255.2. Lineage (NCBI taxonomy): Eukaryota > Metazoa > Arthropoda > Arachnida > Mesostigmata > Varroidae > Varroa > Varroa destructor. Next base: position 964,713 of record NW_019211454.1, on the reverse strand, counting down.
GCATGTATCACTTTTGAAGTTACTTTTGAATGAGTTACTGGTGGAAGTTTACAAATGTTACGCCCTACAATATTGACCCTACTCTAGTAAACTCTACGAATCAATTTATGGTTTATTTAAAGTATAGAATATTGTTGCCATATATGTTGTATAGTAACGTCGGGGCACGTAGTTTTTAGATGAAGCGCGGATTTCATTTAATACGATGTCTACACTAGTGTGATGCATGTTTTCGGCTAAAGCGTGAAGGTCCGTTATGAAAACTGAATTAGCCTACTATTCTAGTGACGAATAGTTACCTACCATCTAAATTACTGTTCACTGTGAGCAAAATTTTGAAGCTATTAGTTGATTTAGTTCGCTGCATTATTTGTGCCATACAAGTCTTACTAAACATTTGAGTCGTTGATGATTCAATTTCAAAGATAACTTTGCGCATGGTATGCTGATGATCCGATCTGTTCTATCGCTTCAACGGCTCCTCAACATGAGACGATGCGCTGAGCATGCTCTACATACTCTACTACACACATTTCATATTGCGGAAGTTTTTCATAGATCAAGAGGCAGTAAGTAGATGTCCCATAAGAAATTAGTTTTGCTATTTGTGCCCCGCTGAGATTTATTTATCACCAAAGGAACAACGTTAGCCACTGATTTTGCAGGTTCAAAAGCTTCTTGAATTATCTCGAAAGCTACCCAAGCATATATATATATGGTCAATTCTGTAACAAAATGAAAAGGATATAATTATTTTATATGAAGCGATAAACAAACGCATGTGCTACAATATTATTAATTTAGCATAGAAGAACTTTATGATACCCCTTCATTTGAAGTTCGCGTTAGACTTTGCTTGTGTGAAACCTGTGCTCTCTTGTCATGCGACGACAAAATCTGTAAAACTTAGCAAAATTTAAGAAGCAGATTAATCTATAAATTAATATAATCATACCTCATGTTCTCTATGAGGACCAAACGCTTATTTTTTTTTCGATGTACTAAGCTGAAAAGTGTCGTATAGTTTGTATACTTTTAGACTTGATACTCTTTTCCTAGCCTTTTATCCGAGAGCATACTTTCTCGAATAAAGCTTCTGTAGACTATAGTTCGGCTTAGCTCTTAATTATATGTATTTTTTTCAAACTCATACAACAAATATCTGTCCGTAAAGCCCTTGTATTAAGCATTACTTATTAGTTTGTGGTCTCTATGCATCGTCGGCGAGTAATATATTCGTTGTGAGCGTTTATCACTATTAGTAATCGAACTATTGGGTTAGAAAATCAGAATTTTGACGAGGGATAAGGAGTAGTCACTAAAGCACGCGCAAAGCTTTAAAAGCGGTTTCCTTATATCCCTGCGCCCACAACTTTATTCAATGTTTAATTATCGACAGTGGCTGCTGAGAGTTCTTCCTTGGTATAACGCGCAATACAGCACGACATCTGTATAAGGAGATATTATGGCTAGAAGCCGTACGCGTGTTCGATAGCCGCAAATCTTTGCAAGTTTTTGTGTGGCCAACCCAGCCTTCTCTGGTACTCTTGTGTCGAACATATGCCAACGCTTGTTGAAACCTGGGCACATACAGGTACTGTGTGCCTTCACATGGGGATGAAACGGGTTCGCTGGCAAAACTTCATGTTGTTCCGGACGATATTCGAAACTACCCCTATGCTTTTCGAAAAACGATAGCGCATCCGCCGAACTAACTTTCATCACCTAAATGGCTGGAACAACCTTCAACTATAATTTTTAGGTACGTAGTATCGTTTGTAGTGTTTCTTTTTATGACTTGCACCCACTAACATAGAAGGGGTGTCTACGAAATAGGAACTCAACGAAGTTAAGGAATAAAAATCATTTTACATATATAGGACCGCTAGCGAGCTCGCTGTACACCGCTCAAATCAAGATATCTGGGTGGCTCAGCCAAGGTTGGCATTCACCGCCACTGCGAATAGCACCAGTAGTTCCCTAAAACAGTGTAACAACGTTTCTCTAGCCTAAAAATTTGAAGGGAAGAAATATTTTGTGTTGCAAAAAAAAAACAGACAAGCTATGAAAAGCATCGTTTCCACAGCAGCCGGTGCGGTTAAGGTAAAAGCAGCGATCTTGGACCGGCCATTGACAGACTAACTGCTGTGACTGCCGTCATGTAATGGACGGTGGTCGACTAACTGTTAACACGGCTTTACACTAGCTATTTGCATTTGCCCGATTTCTGCTGCGACAAGCTCTTTAGCTTCAACACACATTTAGTGCTGACCATGAGCAAATAGAAAAAAGAAAAAAGTACGGGGAGAACAAGAATGTAAAACCTTAACTATTTGACTGTTAATTTAATTATAAGGTTCGCGCTTCCGTCAAAAGAGATCAAATATATATTTACAAGATGATTTAAACTAAATTCTATAATTTCAATTATAATTCATGTATCGTGCTAGAAATCCGCTGTGTAACTGGATGAGTAACATTTTTAGGCAATTTTGTTAATGTAATTTTTTCTTAAAAATCTGCTTCATGACTCTGTTGTTGAAGATAGCCATCTCTAACTTTCTTCGATGATCTTGTCGGCAGTATCATGCTTTGCTAAGTATGAACTAAAGCTCGCCCACTTCACTTGCACTGCATATATCATAAGTGGCTCCACATACTATAAACAACATCGTGAATATTGTTTATGTAATGAATAATATGTTAGGTTTTTTCGTTGTTTGTAGTAAGTCTTGTAAAACAAGTAACCAGATGTATAAGCACGAATTACTGCTGATTACTTCACTGAATTTTTTTAACACTCCCTTATACGTTGAGTTTTTTCTAGTCAATAGGCGATAGCGTTAGATCTCTATTAAACCATTGTATCCTTATTTCTGATTGCTGTTTCGTATTCTTCGATCAGGGACCATGTACGGTTTAGAAAGTTACTTTAAGATAGATAACTTGTTGTGTTAAAGGTATTAGATTGGTCAAAACGAAATAACGGTTTTTTCAAATATTTGGTGAGTAAGTATATTGAGGGCTTTTAAGCTGAAGTTATAGCAAACATTTCTCATATTTTAAGTATATTTAAATAAAATATGCGCCATTTTGATGAATGACATTCTATCATTTTTCTGGTAATATTATGGTATCGCCATAGTGCAAGTTTGGCGAAAAATTGTCATTAAGTGATTTTGCATTTTTCAATTGAAATGAAATAATATGAGCAAATAAAGATTTCTACAGAAACTGTAATAGATTATAGTCTGATGGTGCAACATTCGGGCTATACAGCGGATGCATTAGAATTTCCCATTGAAATTCTCTCAGTTTTTGCCGAGTAGTTAAAGGCGTAACTTGTTTGGTATCGCCTTGGTGGAAAACGACGCACTTCTTGCTTCGGCTGATGTTTGCAATGGTTTGGTATAATCTTGCCAACTCTTGACAGTGCCAGTCCGAATCAATAATTTTGCCAGGAATGAGCAGCTTATAACGCACGATCCTTTCCAATCCCATCGAGTACATTTTTTGACGTCAGTATGAACTTTGCCACAGATTTTAAGTCACACTTTTTTCCCACAGTACGAAACTAGCTTTTTCTTACTTGTAAGCAACCATTTTAAAAATTATTCGATTTAAATTCGTTTGCAGAAGCAGAGTTTTGCAAATAGAAATGCATTTAAGTGAGCTCTTTTGCGTTAGCCTGTGTGGCGGCCAACTTTTTTTTTTCGGACTTTAACAATGAATATTTCTGGTGGAATCAAAATAATGTGAAGTCACATTACACACATACAGTATAGACACCGAAATGACTGCTCTGAGATGGTTAACTAAGTGCAAAGATGGCATGTCTAATCTGAAAGATGTAGTTTATCGTGGTCAACTATCTAAAATTGATATGGGCTTCGAATATCGAAGACTTTGATATTGGTCGAAACAGTGCGGTACGAAAAATGTGACGAATTTTATGACCAGTGGTTTCGTTGAGCATTGCGCCAAACGGATACTTTTTTGGCCCTAAACGAAATGTGTTCCTCTTACATGTCTCTAACCCTAATAGACACATACATTCGCGCTGGCCTAGTTTTCCAACACCAGTCGTAGATATTTCGGGCGCGATGTGAAATGTATAACTTCATTGAGAGATAGTACTATTCATACCTATATTAATAAACCATAATAAGTACTGTTGACCTTGTACTTGCGCAGAAAGCGAACCAAGTTTAAGCTATATCAACTTTACCCTACCGTATCTTTACCTGACTGAAAAGCTCGTTAACATATTTGGGGGGTTATTCATGCAGGCGTGCAGCAAGCCACACACACTCGAGTTATTGTTGGTTACGAAAAAATGAAAACTACTGTCGGCTTTCGAGTGATAGCACTTTCTACACTTCTTTCAGGTGCTTGTTTGGAGTTTGCCTTCGCCTGCAGCTATCGCACCTTAAAAGAATGCTCCCATCTGCATGCATTGTTGTAAAACAACCAGCGCTTCCTCATCAAGTACATAAGCTCCCATCATGATTATGTGTGTTAGTAAAACAGTGACTTTTCCATTTAGTTGTGAAATGGCTGAGTAAGAGGGAGGGGCTTTCTGTTGTCATATAGACAAAGTCGAGAAAGGGATATGGAGAAAAAAGTTTAGTGCTTTTTGCCTTTGCCTATGCACTAGCCTCGTCGGCCATCGTCCATTTGCCGTCTGCTTACTAGCGGTTGACCTGCCAGTTCTAAACAAGGATTAAAGCAGACAGCGACGCTTCCAAAACAAGTCGCTGTCGCTTCCAGTCAGATGTCGCAGAAAACTGGCGGTGACCACTCGAGTAGTAACAGCACGCTCCAGTAGGGGAAAAGCAAATAGTGTGTCTTAAGAGGGCGTTGACAGATATACAAAGGAAAACAGAGGCTTCACTTCAGGCGATGACGTTGAAATATTGTGTAGTTATCATCAGAACCAGTGTAGTAGGGTGCACATATGAACAATACCAACAAAAACAAGAGCGGCTTAAATTGAAACGAATATATGCTACAACGTGAGCAACAACCTACAATGAAAGATGATTATTCGACAGTTTTTATCCAGGTCATAACAGCACAAGTTCTGTTTAATTTAGACTGGAAAGGCTAATGTACTCTTGAGATTCGTCTCACGATGCAGCTATAGTAACAGACCGATGCTGAAGTTTTCATCTCAGTTTTTTATAATTTCTAAAGTTAATCGACTGCTTCATTTATTGTAGCATTAATGTTGGCATATAGGTTTCAAGCACTGCCAGCGTTTATTTTATAGGCGCGTTTATTTATAAAATCACAAAACCATCCCAAATGGTAAAACAAAGAACAAAAAGGATCCTTTAAATGGTAAAACACTATTTAAACAAACTCAAAATTATAAAACTGCTTCTATTCGCTCCGTAAAGCGAATACTAAAAATCATGCGGATCCAGCCATTTTATCCCTATTTGTAATCCATACATCCGTTAAACGCAACCTTGTACAACAGATACACCAAGGAAAGTTGGTTTTCTAGATTAAGGCAAAAAAAGTACCACCGCTTCTTTAGACCCTAAAATAGCTATATCACTTGACCATACGATCACGCTACAAATATGCGCTAATTTTCTTTTGCATTTTTTCGATCATTTCCAATTTTTTCCTCCAGGCATTTTATAAGTTATCGAAAGCTAATAAGGGATTAAGTCTGGTGAATATAAGATAGACGCAACAGAGGTATCGATTTTTTTCTTACAAAAAACAAAACAACAAAGTAGCAACGAGTGAGCAGGTGGATTATCACGGAGCAACAGGCCACACCCTGTTGCCTTCAATCAATCTTTCAAACGGTCCGACATAGCCCGTATGAAATGTATTGACCTTTCTAGGAGCTCCTTTAGAATTATGCAATGATCCTTTAGCATTAAAAGTTTGTTTTATCTGCGTTCTCGACCGTGCTCATCATTCAGGTCGTTTAACACGCAAATCGGCTCCAAGGCTTTCTCATCCGTCGCGAAATTTCCGCTCCCATTTGTACATTCAGCGTTAACCCATAAGCCAATTCTCAAAAAAAAGCTTTTGTAACGTTGGCACTCACCTGTAGGCACTTGCTTTCATTGCTAAAATATACATCTTTTCAGAAAAAACACGGCCGCAAATTACTCACTCTTAAGTACTTGTATGATACACAGCAAGAGTCCTAATGCCCTGAAGGCTGCCTTTAGAATAACACATAAGCAGATGGATGTGGCGGTACAAGCTTAGCCACATGTCGGCCCTTAAGCGATGAAAGCTAGGCGTTTTATTGATAAATTCTTATTTGACAGAGTAACATGTAGCATGAGAAATTTTGAAGTGGGTAAAAATCAGAATAATACATTTATAAGTGTGTATCATTAAAATATATTTAGCATAGTACTACACTAGAAGAACCCGTGGTAGCTGAGTGAATCGTATTTGTTTGTTAATTATAGAGACACGTTGAGATCGAGCTCAGGTAGAGCCTACATTCCGTGCTGGGAGCCAGCCATCTGATGGGATGCGTTACTGCTATTGAAAGAGAGCTAATTGACGTATAGCATAAAGCGTTACCAATGAATGGCCAATAAAGCAGAATCCCATTGTTACTACTGCGCTACGTACAATACCGCGTGTAGGACTTTCCTCAAACGGCAAACTGGCCAAGTTTGGTAAGCCACAAATCTTATTCAGTTCAATTTGAATTGCTTATAAGTCTCGTCGAGATTTCGCATAACTGAAGGCATCGATAAACGAACACATTGGAGCAAAGATACGAAAAAAGACTGTTTGATTGAACTGAATGTCAACAAGCGGCAATTCGAGTTACTTGTTGTTTTACGCCAATATATTCTCGCAAATGTTTGCCCTGTTCCACTGGCCTGCGCATTTGATTTGGACGCAGCAGAACGGCGACGAACAGTAAATAGATCGAGAAATATTGCCCCGAGGCAAACAAATATTTCGTACAAGCTGGAGTCTCGTTTACCCCTCGTCACCCAAAGGATGTGCCTCGTCATTGTAGCCGCAGTGTATCTGCATACACAGATACTAGATGCAGAATGTGAAGGGGCTCCATTCTTGATTTAGTTATAATACCAGCCAACTAAATATTGTTTAAAAGAAAAAGTCGTTCAATTGCACAATCACGCTATTTTCTCCATGTTCAGCGTACTGATATGACACGATCTTTGAGGAATGCTTATTACTTTATACCACCCGATAACAAATTTGATTAAACGCTGAAGGTTTTGCAGTGTAACATAAAGATTTCGGTCGACGTTTTGTGAATTGTGATTTGAAAAAGTTAGTAAAAGTACTTGGAGCTCGTTCAAGACCTAGCAACGCCACGACAAAAACATCGGTATTTCGTGTAAATATGTGGGATTGATAACGGGATTTGTGATTCTTTTAAAACGTGCACATTTTTACCACGTTTTATTACAACGTCAGTGGTTCTACAAGCATTTACCGTTCTAGTTAGCCCATCAGAAGGAATTCAGCGAATCATTTATACCTTTCTTTTATTTATATTCATCCTGGAAATTCCATTGGGGGAAGTGGCAGTAAAACAAGGTCGACGCAGAACTCAACCACGATCGCACTATAAAATATATAATGTAAAATTAGCCTAATATAAAGCCAATATATATTTATTATATATCCAATATATAGATATATTTAGATATCCAATATATAGATAGTTAGCCAATATATAGATATTATTTGTTATGATCAGTATTGTTTATTGTGATTTTGTAAAAACTTGATGATACTCAAGAACGATGCTCAGTGTGGCTGTGTTTGGATAATTTGTTTGAAAACTCTGGGATTAGAATAGATTGAAGCCTCCATCGATTATCTGTCTGCTGTGAGACCGATTTCGTCCCTCGCTAAATTACAAAAAAAAAATGTTCTAACGGCTTGTACTACAGAATCATCGGTAGTAGATCTATCAATTAAATCAAAGTAATCCACGTTCTGAAGAAATAATTGGCAACTTCAAAGTTTGCTCAATATGAATGAACTGATTCAATGATACTGTGAACGAGCACTAGAATCATATAAGCCTATAGGTGACGATCGTTTTTGGTCTGCGGGCATTATTGATCCTCTCGCTATTGTTCTAGACGGCAGCCCCGGCGTATATCCTTAGGTCGGAAAAACTGTGGCTCAGTGTGATGGCTGCCGAAATTTAAAGTCTATGACAAGCGTCCGGATTAGAAAGGAGATCGGTTGCAGAGAATGCCGTGAAGCGTGCATAAAAGCTCAGCGGGGGTAGCCTCAACAAAAGAACAAAATTTGGCATAAGCAAACAGAACAAGCGTCACAGTACTTCAGGAACGGTACGCATATGCTGTAGATAGTCGGACAGCCTCGCTTCAGCAACTCTTGGCGAGCTTTTAAGTAAGTACGATCGCATGCCTGAAGATTTCGGCATTTGAAAGGAAACAGGAACTAATCCAGGGCACAAAGTATCTTGGATCGTATACTAATACATATATGTGGGTAGCATGGGCAAGTTTTACGGTGCCTACCAATTACATATCAGGCTTTCAGATTTTTGTGGTTATTGCTGTGTAAGAACAAAATATACGACAAGTAAATTGTATTTGAGTCAGTAATGGTGTGTTGTTACTTCTCAGTATATATATATGTTATATATTAATTATATATATACTGTGTATATATATTAATACTAGATTATATTTTACAAGTCGATCGATACACGCATTACAATTGACACCTTCAAATTTAAGTACGTCTCCTTTTTACGAAACCCTAGCAGAGGCATAAGTGAACATAATAAGTACACACTTACATTATTTTCACTTCCGCAATGTAAATTACAGTTTTCTTTAATAAGTAATAGAAATTCAAGGACTGATGTGTACATAGCTAAATCGGAAACGGGAGATTAAATAATTCCCTTTAAGATGTAATCATTCCATCATATAACACCTGGTGTTTTTAGTTGCCGTAGCGACAATAAATTCTCAAACGCTTCTAAGGGTTAAACTTATTCATAATTGCCAAAGGAGAATGTGCAAAAAACCCGAAAACATCTTGATCGCACCTAAACGAGACGGCTCTACTATGGTTTCGCCCTATTTCAAATCTTCATGATATTCATCCAGACAAAAATGTACACTTTATTTTAGAACGATATTGGTAATTGAAAGCCGAAAAGAACGACTAATTTGCTTTCCAGTGTTAAAGTGTGTTTTACCTACGTCTAAGATGCATATCATGGAATGAGATATAAACATTTTTCTGATTGGGCGCATTAAAAATCAACTTTCTCATATCTAATCACTTAAACCCCCAAAACTATTCAAACAAAAATGTGCAACACGTTATGCATCCTTTGATCGTACCTGGGATATACAGATGCGAGAGGTATTTGAATATAATACAGTCGAATGCCCATACGAAAAACAGTCTGAAACGGGTCTCCTTCATTGATGTCATGGCACTCCTGTATATCCGAATCAGCTGTTCTTTACATCAGCTTGTGGAGCAAGAGTGTGATGAGCCTTTTTCCAGTCACATTTTTGTTAGCAGCTCTTTTTTATTTAAAAAATTCAGTGCTATACAATACACATGAACACAAGGCGTCGTTCTTATCGGTGTAATCTCGTATAATATTGCCAAATCAGGACCTAATTGTTTCTCTAGCTTAAATGAAATCTTCAATAGAAAAAGTAATTTCACTGCATGACTCGGGGCGGGGTTATTAAAGTGTTTAAAGCTAACGGCGTAACTGGAATAATCTCATTTACTCATTTATTTTAAAATACAGTAGTTAGCAACATGAGAATCAAACGTTTTTTTTTCGTAAGGGACCTTTTCAATTAGGACAGACTGGTCCGTGGGCCCAAATAATGCCAGGCCTCAGAATTCGAAAGTTGCTTCAAGTTTTTTTAATATCTTTCTTAAGGATATCGGATTTATCGGAATTCCATCTCGAAAAATCGCATCATCTAAATCCGTAAAATGCATGTTTTCTTTCTTTTTATTGCATTGTCTTTTAATAGTTGTCTGCCAACAAAAGCTTTTCCACTTTTATAAATTCTACATCCTTAACACAGTTATCTTAATTACAGAGTGGTATTTAGAAGCCTCATTTAGAGCTTTCAATTTTATCCGTTATCTCTCGAGCCCTAGGCAATACTTTAGCGTACCGTTCTGGTTGATGAAAAAAGACGCTAATTCAAGCTAAATGCTTCGATAAGTCGTATTATAAAAAAAAAAAACTTCTCTTGTGAGCTCTTTTTGTAATTAGCGTACAGTTGTAGGCTCAGTGTCGAAGTTTTTTTTAACTGATGGAATCGTATGGACAGGCCTCTAAACTTTAACTAATCTGACGACTGCTTTTTTCCTTTTTCGATAAAATAACCTGTTTCTATTATAATGTTATGCAAAAGGCGTTAGGTGGTCGGCTTCCAGCAGGACAATACTATTATAATTATTCCATAACACAGATTTTATCCAGTTGTTATTTTCGGAGCGGTAAATAGAATAAATCTAAAATAAAGAAACAAATATTTATGAACGTAGTTTGTTTACATATTCATCATTTGTTAAACTCCCCTGTAGAAACGCTTTCAGAATAATTCAAAGTTTATGCAATCTAGCACAAAAAAAAATTATATAAAGTAAAATGAGTTTAACTTGTTTCCAAACGTAAAAGAGTTATTGATAAGGAAAAGCTTTTGTATAATTTGGTATTTTTGCTGCTACAGCCTAGCGGTATTATAATGTGTTCGCGATGTTAGAGTTCGACGCCTTGCATTTGCGCGAAAAGGAAAAAACCTTTAATGAAACCATAAAATGTATTAGTAAAACGCTCACTTTTTAGAAATAGTTCACTGTACGCTTTAAATCAGTTATTGCCCAAATCAGAAAACACAACACCAAATAACGATTTCTTCAAACAAATAGGTTATAAAAATCATAAATATATTGAAACTATTATTAAACCAGCATAATGTTGCAACATATGCATATGTATATACATATACGGAGTCGTTTTAGCTTATTTGTGTTTGACAGCAGCCAAATTACGGGAATCGTCAACGTGTCGCATATATTAGATATCACAAAATGTAAGAATGACGAATAAGACCGGTTCCATCGGCCACACTGATCTACCCTCACATGTGTCTTATTATTTAATTTCTGCACATTTTTTGTTTACGCGTATCAACTTCCAAGAGCAAAGTGTATGAAACAATTATGCGCGTAATTAACAAATACTTGGTCAGTATTACCATCTTTGGACTACAGTTGACTCTCATTGTTTTTCTTCACCGTTCGAATAAACTTGTCGTTCCAATGCATGGCGAGAATTTTAGACAATTAGCCTTCCCACGTATATTTTGCCCGGTGCAGGGTATCGTTTACCTCAAACGTAACGAGTTGTGATATATTGTTGTTTTATAGTATCACTCAGAAACCAAAATTATTAATTCTTTACCAAATTTTTTGGGTCCCCCCCCCCCAAGTTGTTCTAGATTCTACTAGAAAATGCTACAGATGGTCCGCAAGTTCTTGTACTCAAAAAGCAACTAGCTGTCACGACTATGACAGATCCTAGTTAGTCATTTAATAGGCTCTTATAAATGGATCCTGCGGACTTTGAAACTGTATAACTTTTGAACGACGCATCGCTAACAGACGAAATTCCGTTGATAAGTGCAATCCGTTTGAACTTACTTTAGGAGAAATGAGTTCAGCAGGAAAAACATCCTTTAATCTCGAAAATCAACGCTCAGTGGTGGTCAATTTTTCATTTCTCGAGAGCCTCAGTGCTGCAGAAATTAATGGAAGATTAATGAAGAGATTAAGCAAGGAGACTTTAGGCGAAAGCCCGGTACGTGAATGGCACAAGCGTTTCAAGAACGGTAATTGGAATGTTAAAAACTAACGAAAGGATAATTAAATGTCGAACCGAAAGGATAAAAACGCATTGCCGCAACCGAGGAGACTCTTCGAGAAAGTAGTGTTTGAAGTTAAGGCCTATGCCGGCCAAAACTGGCATTTCACATGTAATGTAATGCAGAATCATACTGAAAATCCGGAAACTGACAAAAAAAAAAATAGATTTTCCATAAATAGAGATGGTTCAATCTCTACCGCTGGCCGAAAAGGAACCAGGAAAAAATGGTGTCGCTGTGGAGCAAAATCAAGTTCTCTCGCAGTGTCGGGTAAGTTCGGAGGTAAGGTGATTGTTGTATCTTTAATCGACATCAAGAGCATCTGCTACTATAAAATATTTACCGAAAATGGACAATGAATGTAGTCTGTTATCTCGATTTTCTTAAGAAAATCATGGGGTGTTCGCACGGCAATCGAAAACATGCAGTCTGGTTACTTTATGACAACGCCAGAGCTCATCGCCGTGCCTGAATTACTTTCTGAATAATATATTCTTTTCATCCCTATATTCCAAAAAAATATGAATCTAGATCTGTATGATCATGAGACTTTCCGTGCTCTAAAACGAGCAACAAGTGGCAAGCATATTTTATTATTTCGAGAAGCGCTTGATATTTTAGGTATTGAGAGGAACTGTGGGTATAAGGCTGTCCAGAAGTCGCCAGAGCTATGAGACAGGTATGAAGAAAAATCATTTTAGCCCAGCTAGTTCAAAAGTTATTCAATTTTAAAGTCGGATTTGCTTGTAACAGCATAACATAATTTAGGTTTCAAACACTAAAAAATGTCCATTAAGAGTTACTGTGACTAAGGTGAATAACAAGTGATTCTAAGACTTGAGTATTAATAATCATTTTGTAAAATTATAATAAATAATTTTATGAAGAAGAACTTTTATAGATATAGTAAAGTGTATGCTCATACCGGTCATGTCAGGCTTATCAAAAATAATTTCATTTTTGGTCGTGTTTACTTTTTAAAGATATTAACTTCGCCTGCTAAAGTGCTTTATTTGGCTTTACGTAGCTCTTCCTTTTCCTCTAGACACTGAACGGGTTTTTCGGCCAACCAAGGGGGCCATGGATTATGCAACCTTGGGCTTTTACCTTTGTTTTGAATCGATTACCTCCCAACGAATGTTGCATGATTAATAATATAATAATAATAATACCATAATAACTACCATTCAATAAAGGCAAAGTTCATACTTTACAGTAGATGCAAACAAATTTTTATTTATGTTTACTAAACTTCTCAGATTCAAAGTAAACCACTTTCTTGAACCTATAAATTACACACGTTGTGGCTTATCTAGGGTTTAACAATTCTTTCTAAGTGTAGTTGTAAGAAATTCGTTTGTTTATTCCCATTACGAATCCTGCGCGGAAATAGCGATTGGCAATGGTAATTTCTCTGAATCCACTTTTAATTTGTGACTGTGAGGGGCTCCCTACTGGTTAGATTTTCAACTTGCAGTTCATGAGTCGTTCGTTTAATGCGCGCCCTATCGAGGGTGATTTGTGTTTCAAATAGAAATCTTCAGCTCTAGGAATCGAAAGCCAGTTATGGTGGATGCTGTCAGATATCATGCGTTAACCTTTAATCCCTCAAGTGATCCTTGTTTTCTAAGCTGTACTCCCTCTAGCGGCGGGGACGTAGTAAAAAAAACAGTACCTGATATGATGTTTTTCAGTCATATAGTTTGATCCCGTAGGAAAGTACCATAAAACGTAAAATATGCAGTAAGCGCAAAATACTGAAGAAAGAGTGTGTTAGGTTTTGAGTGGTTACATAAATGTACTATAAATGTAATGGAAATGTTTAAAAGTAACAGAAATTAAATAGACTTATCTAATATATATTCAGATACACCGAAATAGTAAGAGATTTAGACAATTGGCTACCAACAGGACTTTAAAGAGAAAACAAGATGTTAACTAAATTTGAGCGTGCAAATTTTTAAGCTCTAATGTATGTTGTTGTAGAGAAAGCGGATGAAGCTGAATGAGACCTAAAGGCCATGTTATATACCCATTAAAATCAATTTCAATAAGTTGAAATTTTTTCCACAATGAGTTCAAGCGTTCTGTCTTAAACCTAGCTTGTAGGTTTGACAGCAATTTTTAATAGCTTCCTTAACGGTGATAACTGGAATTTAAATAGAACCCTACCTTAAATTTAAACATTTTGCAGACAATTGTTAGATTTTCGTTCTCAGTTTTTACTGGCACCATAAATAACAACGCTTGTGTAGACAGATATTATTTAAATACTTTTTCGAATGAGCACTGAATCTGATTGTACTACGTAAGTGAACAATCTGCGCTTTTCTTATTCCTATACATCATTTTCTATAGTCTTACCCCGATTAAGCATAACGTATTATATCTTATATGAACAATTATTACCGAGCAGCAGTAATATTAGCTCAGAGAGTTTAATAGCAAATCCCGATGAAGATCACCAAATCTTCTTAGCCCGGTTATCACAAGCTACATATATATACTTAAGGCGAGGCAAGAACCTTGATCGCTAGAAAGCTTTTTATTTTGATCAAAACAGCGAATTATTGCAATATATAATGGAAGTAACTGTGCAACATATCTGTAGCAAACGTGCTTTTTAAATGTCTATGTTCTATAAATGCCTATATCTAAATGTAAAAAAAAAATATGTAAATGCCTATAATACTATGTTATGGTGCCATAGCATTAGTGTGTGTCTAATATGCAATAGTTACAACGCAAAGTACGTTTAGTGATTAACATCGGAATGTTCTTTTAATATAATATTATAGAATAATAGCGAAATTATATTATTATTATATTATTATAGAATAAGAAAAAGGTATCGGATAACTCCCGCTCTATATCTTAATAATGTCCGCATCACTTCTTAGTCTACCACATGTAAAATAAAAACCCTTCAACTCTCACTTCATTTTTGCCCCACTAATATATATGTATATATTTTTTTTCTAGTCTAGCAGCCAGCTTTATTTGTAATACCTGCAGGTTGGTAGTTAAAATAAGTGAGTTTCATATATTTATATAATTGCAAATTTCTCAAGGATTCATAAAACGTTTTCACACTTGAATATCAGAAATTTGCGATACAAATGAGATGATCGTCTAAACGGATCGAGTGGCAATTGCTATTATCAAATAATTAGTTGGTAATAAATGCTTTATTTATTCATCATGATATTTTAACAAGGTCAAGAAGCCTAATTTAATAGCAATAATGGTTAATGCATATTAAGTACTACTCGGAATCAACTCGGAAGTACCACAGCTACCTAGCATTTTATCATAGTTTGGATTTATTAAGCGTAGCTTCTGTTGCTGGAATTTGTTCGTTGGTAAAAGAAAGTGCTGGTAAAAGCTCTAGTTCAGTTTCTGTCTATGTAAAAACAGATGTAATGAGAAAAAACTACATTTCCATGTCTGATAACTAATCACAATGTTACGATTAACAACTGCCATTTTAATTAGCCAAGATCAAAATTCTATTGCCATTGGCAGAACCGCCAGTCTTGTTACTGCAACAGGTCTGGGCTGAGCAATTAAAGAAAAGCCACCGATACATAGTTGAACGTAGGCCGATTTGAATGGAACACTCGGCGTTTGCCCAAGGGAGCAGCCTCTTACTGTTCTTATAACTCAGGATTGGCTTTCAGGTGCTTTGAATTGGTCAAACATTGTAGTACCGAACTGTCCTCTCTGACTTGAATTTGACCTCTTCTTAGTCTACCATAGCTATGAGTAGAACAAGTTATTTCCAATAATGGTAATTTGTATTTAGCAGTCAAATATTTGCTTGAACCTTCTAGTTACAGAACATGTACACTTCACTTAGATAATCATAAAACGAAAACATAAGTTAGACACTTATGATCAAGCTGCGATGCATTTTACAATCACGACTATTCTATTTTGTAAACATCTTATATTGATTTTTTATTTAATGCCAAACACAAAGATCACTAAAGCTTTAGAACGATCAATTCTCAAATGAACTTTAATGACATGATACACCGATGTTGTCGCAATACTATTGCCACCGTCAGAAGAGCAAACAACATGTATCCTTTAAGGCAATTTTGTAGAATACCTATGAGATAAGATAGACCATAGGTCACACTGTATCCTCGATATTAAAAATAGCACAGAAAACGAGCATGTATTAGCTTATTAGAGAACCTGTAAAGCTAAGAGAATGCTTTACTGCCGTAGAGTACGAATTCTACATTAAGGCATAAACAGAATAGACACTAATGGGACAAATAGACTCATATTTGTAAATTAATTCTTCGCCATTTTAATCGCTACGACAAAGAAAAGGGTGGCCAGAAGGTATTGATCCATAGCGAAGGGAAGTACTAACTAGTTTGGTATTAATTTTTCGAGGGTAGACATAGTATCCGCAATTTGTTTCAGTATGTGGCCAGGGACAGCGGTCACAGAGTTGTCCAAGGCTACGCAGCACTCGCGACCTCTGCTGGTGGCCTTCGTACGTAACCGCTTGGACTTCACGGATCAACGAAGGTTGGGCAGGCTTAACCAGCCTCGACGGAATTGTATTGCCATCGGACAATGTGCGTGTAAGATCCAAATGAACACGTAGGCTCCGGTCGTGCTTAGTGACGAAATAAGCACCAACGAAATGAATTTGGGAAATATTTTTTCGACGACTAAGTAAAAAGATATATTTACTGCTGACTCGAGTAAACTATATCTGTAATGTGAACGGAATTGTCATATTTCATCCAGTGTCTTTCTCTAACTCTGCAGTTTGCACAGTTACGTATAGCTCAATAAAAAAAGCTTTGAAAAACACACCGCTAAAGAGGCCTTAACCTAGATGTTAATTAATAAACAGCGCACAATGAGTCTTATGACAACTATTATCTCATCGTCGGCAAGCATATGCCAGACATTATATTAGTGAAATGGCCTGACGGGAGATAGCTTGGCGTTGTTGCACTACTATCGTGTAATTTCTCTGCAACGAGGCAAAATTGGTTACATGCTTGAATATAACCGAATGATTGCAGTCACGAAGCGAAGTGTACCTAATCCATCCTTTCCGGCCATAAGAACATTATCGCTTTTTCCGCTCTCCTAATATTATCATATAGCTATGAGCCAGTAAAACAGGTCCTTGTAGCGTGTATTACCATTCCAGACCAGAATGTTCTAGAATGGAGCTCACGTAAAGAATATATTGAAATAAGCCTATAAAGATCCACTGTAGAGTTCGGGCCGAACAGGGCTTACCTCTTCCCGTAGGGCAACTAGGATTGCCATTCATACGTCCAGCAGTACAAATGTTTTATGTTGCGTGTCTTGATTCAGAATTACGTATGCTGGGTACTGTACTTAAGAGAAAGATATTTTAGCAAAGCGTTCGCATATGCTAAAAGTGAAGTTTCCAGCGGTCATATTTATTCAACGTAACCTCTATCTACGGTAATTATAGCTTTAATTTGGGTTCAGTTTTAGGATAGGCCTCCTTTAATTGCACATAGCTTTTTCCATAGTAATCGTATATTAAGGGCTGTTGGTAGATTTAAATACGTTAGGTACTGCACTAATACGCTAGACGCAAAACATTTCAGCAGAGTGAAATTTTGGGATGAGAGCAGGCTAAAACTACCAAAAATTACGAAGAGTCAAAATTGACAGAAAGTCTCCGTAAAATGGCTTTTCGGTCATTTCAAGTCTAAATGCTATTGAGATCCTTCCATTTCACTTCGTAGAAATCTATCTGCAATTTTCTAGAAGCCGCACGAAAGCTAGAAATAATGTAGAGTGTTGAAGTCGGGCAAAAAAAAACGAAGTTGATTGTCTAGTTGAGACTTCGCTCAGCGGGACGAGATCAGAGAATGACTGATATTCACTCGAAAGGATGAACTGTTTTTCACTATGACGATTTTACCGTTTTGTTCTAGAAAAAACTAGAGGAGCGTTTGGTAGAGAAGGAAGAGGAGGTATTTACACCTTACTGCCAAAAAAAATTACACGACAGAAACCTTTGATAGGACTAAAAAGTGCGACGTATATTTGCCCGTCTGAATTTCAATCGCAAGCATGACAAGTACACATTGATGATTGATCAAAGTACTTCAGTGTATACGTATTAATCAGATAAATTTTTATACGATAAGTGCTGCCGCTACCGGCGAACTTGACTTTTATGCGTAAAATCAAATAAGGCATTTCATGCTATATGCGTACCATTATAATTTCTTAAGTTTCGATTGATGCAACTTCTATTGATGATATCATTACATTTGCCTGCGAAGTTACACAATTAAACAGATATTTTCAATAATTTTTTTCATATCTGTTGGAGAGGCTTACTTACGATTTTTTCGGGCTGATCGAAACTAAGCTGCTCATTGGATTTAGGTAGAATTGCCAATATAAGGCATCACTGCTTCTCCCACAGAATTCCATGATATGTGTGGCAGCAACAATCGCCTGCATATGCTTCTAATGGGGTAGTTCGTTAACCTGGCCCTGTTTCTTTTGGGGAAAAGCCACTATTGGGCAAAATGGACTTATTGACATCTGTATTACATGCGAATCCGGCATATGATAATGTCAAGTACGTTCCAACAAATCTATTTAGCTTAGCGCAACTGACGTGTGATCAAATGGTGATGGAAAACGCTATTATACGCGAACTGGTTTACGTTGAACACAGCAACAAATGAACAACTCTCGGTGCCAAAAACTATACAAGGACTAGGATAGGATACACCGTAATTTTAGATTAACGGGACCTGAGGGTTCTAGTTTTTTTTGGGTGACGCATCTTCGAATGATTTCGATAATTGCTCCTACAGGTTTTTGAATTTATATGGTCCATATAATGTGCATAACTTTCATCACTAGAGGCCTTGTTCGTAGTAGTCGATAAAGGATTATGGTTGATTTCATGGGGTTTCAGTAGTTGTTCCGTTATAGGTAGCATTTTTACATTACTAACGAGTACGATAACAATCTATGCAGCCATTATCCCAGGTTGCAGACACTTTTCATAAGCTAATTGCTACTTTTGTTAATCGAGTTATCTACATGCTACTGCCGCCAGTCGATTATCACGATAATCTAGGCGAATCACGACAGATACAATCTGAGGTTCGGAGCACTACTTGAAACCGCCTACTTCACTCTACGACAGAGTTCTTCGGAGAAATTGTAAATAGCGTTAAGCGAACGTACACTGAGTGGAAACACTATAGGTAATGGTGATCACATACTATGAACGTTCCAGGTGCAGTTAAAGATAATTGACTAAGGAAAGGTCAGTGCAGCAACGATCATTTTCCTTGCTACATATACATAGGGCTAGCTGACCGATGCCCCAGATTTTTTTATTACACGCAACACAGATAGCTATTACTTGATAAAACTTTCGGAACTTGACAACTACTGATTCGATCGTTAGTAATATTTCGTTATTATCAGAAATGGGTAGATTGATTAATTATATGATATTTTTTTTATTATATGTGTAAATGATAATGTTAATAATAACAATCACACGATAACAAAACGACAGGATTACATGCTTGCAGTCTTTAGACTGCAAATATTTATGTTACATAACATAAAACTACATGAACTAACAGGAACTCAGGACGATAACAACTAAAGTATATGATTGAAGAGAACTGCTCTTTGGTGGCATTTGCCTAAGCTCGGTGCAGATCTATGCATGAACCTAACGCTCCTTTATATAACTGAAGTGATTGATAATCATCTTAGGTCTAACGATATCTTTTTAACTTGAGCTTAGCAAATTAGGTGCAATCGGCGACTTTAGTTAGTACAATGTTCAAAACTGAAATTAAGAAATATTTAAACCTTTATATGTATGGACTCGTGCACGCAGCTAAAACCATTATTATCTTGTATTATTAGATAAAAAAAAAAAAAAGCTGTGAATGTGTATACATGCATGTGTTGAAAATCTCGTTCTATGATATATGTGACTTATGTGGTACTATTAAAGGAATGAGGTATTTAAGAACGAGTGTCGTTATATTAAAAACATAAAAAAAAAACCCGATGGATTTCAATATAAATTAGAATGATACGTTTTCGTGGTTAAAAGTTGAGCATTTATAAAATATTTTAGCAAGCTCTACATAGTAGGTGCAAAATTAGATTTTAGAAAAGCAATTAGTCTATTTACGCTACTTCTTGATTCTTCAAGCGGCCTCATCTTCAGTATTAATAGCTGAGGTTAGTTTCATTCCTGTAAAGGAATAACTATAGCGGTGGAGTGGGCCAATAGTAACACACGGCGACGGTTTACTTATAGTGGGACACGATATAATTCACACAGGGTTATTGGAAACCTGCTACAGCCTTTCAAGATGATCAGCGCATGATAGTGGAATATCCAAGTCAAGATAACTAAACTAGAAGAGAAAAGTACTGAACTAAGTAGTTGGCTAATATATATGAATACCGGAATGCGGTGACTTTATGGAACTGTGGAGTGATAGTTCAACTCCATACATAAAACCGCGATGAGGCAACGGAGATACAACGGATTACGGAATAGCTTTGGCTCAAGCCGAACAGGTGTGAGCTGGCTTTATAGTCAACAAAGAAAAATCACAGAATGGCGTTAGGCAGCATTTGGTACACGGATGTGTAAGAAGTGAATAAGTTAATAATTTTCGGTGCTCTTAATTGTAAGCAAACAGTGTTGTACATATGTCTGATGCTGTGATACAGTTCGAGTAGTAACAACCACTTGGTTCTTTTACGATTGCTGTTATTATTTCGGTCCGCCCATCTGCAAACACCTTTTGAAAATAGCTTATTTTCCGGAGTAACTTAGCCCTTCTATATTTAAGCAGTCAATTAGTACATATTTGATTATAAATATATATCTAATTGGGTTATTAGAATAATTAGTCTGTTTGAATGGTTTGTTATCTACTGACATCTAATGAGCACTCTATATGCTAACTTTCTCAGCAACCAAATATATATGACCTTTGTAATAGTTATGGCTTTGCTCTTTAATGGCAGCAGGATGAAAAGCTTTTTTGCTCAACATATCTTTCTACAAGAAACAGGATCGGAATATGTCGATTTGCAAGAGACGTAACATACTTCAAAGCTGGTAATGATTATGACAAAACACCGTAATTGCAATACTAGGCTATCAAATGGAAAGAAAATTGCAAGCTCATGGTTAGCTTTCAGTGTGTAAACAGATAGGTATTGTTGTTTACTTAGATAGCATGCCCGAGTAATAATAGTAATAACAATGCTTCGTCTAGTTGCCCACACGGTCAATAGTTTACACCTATTATATACTATCTAAGTTATGTATAAGCAAAAAAAACTATGCACTTTTGTTATATTTCGGCAACGAATCAAAATTAAGCATGCAATTGAGGTAATTTTAAGGATTTGTAACCTTCGTAAAATGTATGAATACATGTAAAAATGCTTACCTACAGAAGTTATATGTAAACGTTGAACTCTACGGTAAGCGACAACCCATCGTTTCTGTCAACCTACTGATCAATTCACTTTTTAGCGTCTTCGAAACTTGTGAGACTGGTGTCATCCATAGGGTATTAATTTGCTAAAAATAATCTGGAGGGTTATTTCGAACAATTTATTGCGAGCGAGAAGAATTTATAACTCTGCTGCTGCGTACCGATACAAAATAACAAACGCCTACACTGGCCATAAGTAAGTAAAAGAACTCAGCAATTTGATGCAATGAATAGTTGTCTATGCATGAAATTATCATTTCAATTACTCTTCCATTCATTCTCCGCGACATTGAAAGGTTATTGTCTTTTTAGCTTTTCAGATTTGTAACGTACAATACTTTTTATATGACACCAAATAAAAGTTCATATTTGGAATTTAGTCCTAAATAATACAGGTACCGTCTTTGAATACCGAGGAATACCCTTAAACATAATACAGATTTATCGCAGAAATATTTGAGCGGTATTTAATAATTGCTTAAAATGCTTTATCTATGAACGTTTTCCAATAACACTTTCTCTAGGAAACTAAATTTTTCAAGGTGTCATAGAACAAAGCCATTTATAAGTAAACTCCTTTGATATATAGTATTATATGCTAATACCTGTTGCAGTAAAACTTTAGATCCACCAAATGTGCTATTAAAAATTTTAATATAACTTATCAAGTTATTAGTTAAATGTCAAGTCGAGTAGAACCCTGACACTTCTTGTCTGAAATAGCCGAAATCCTCTATCATTAGTAGTGAGGATGTACCCATTGAACCAAAACGTGATAGACCTAATCCATAGTTAGCAACAAAAGTTAATTAATTTATCCGGTTTTTATAATTTCGTTCTTCATCCGGAGGCCTGTTAGGAATAATGGAACAACATTCATTAAGGACCGTCCTACCTCCTTGTTTCTATTGTAGAATTAGGGATCCTCGAACAATTGCAACTCACTCCATCCCTATTTCATATATTTATAGGCTGAGCAAAAAATAGTGTAACTTGCAGGTAGGAAAAAGGAATATGGCTTAAACTAGATTAGACGCTGCTCCCAGGTGGCTGTACCTGTGTCTGATCCACCACTGTATCCAACCGAAACTTGTACATATACGTTGTATACACGTTTATATATAGAATATGTCTATTAAGAGAAATTGCTGTGTTTATGGACTGTAGCGTTAGTATCGACCAACGGCAGTGAAGCTTTACAAAAAGCTCGCTATGCCGAGTATATCGCATAGTCGAGTGAGGCCATAATCGTAATTCACGAACGTATCAACTATTCGACAAATCTCCTACTATTTTACAAAGTGCAAAGGAGTCATGAAATTTTACTCATCAAAGCAATGCTTCCCAGTTTTCATCCACAAATATATCTCGACGCCAACAAAAGCGTGGGGAGACACACCTGTATAAACACCAAATCGTTATAAAAAATTGTACAATTCAATAGTACGAAAGTTAAGCCGGAATCGTTAGCTTTTGACTCTCCTAGTAAATGTCGCTGCATTAACAAAGTGTCAGGACTATAGGCATACGTAGATCGCGAAAGCAAAATATTCATGGAGCTAGGGCTCAGTTTATTCGACTCACGAACTCGTAAGGTTGACCTTATTTGTTGAAACTCAAAGCCAAAAAACAGGGTACTAGAAAGCTCTCGGGTTACATACTCAACGCTCCCGTTAATGGTTGTTTTTATACAGAAAAATAGTCACGAGTATCAACATCATAGAACTTACTAGAAACCTGATGACTGCATTTTTTGAAGCGTACATCAGTGTTATTGTCACTTTGACACTCTTTATTCGAATAGTTTAAACATTTTTTTCTGTAGAAAGAAGACGGGCGTACCTTCAGTCGTCCAAATACTTAGTTAACAATTATCAACATTTTACAGCTTCTATCCGTAGGTGTACATATATCAGGCTCGTTTATTCAAACTATTTACCGTTGAATTGTCAGTTTACACCACGTTCATAACCATATACGATAATATATAATAATAATATAGAAGTTATGATAGCGGAACCTCTATTGAATTTACATGAGAATATGTGCGAGAGATTTTACTGCTTAAATTTATTGCAGAAGTTATTTTTCGACGATACAGTCTACCGAATTTTTTTAGTGTAGGCACCAAAGTCATTGCAAAAAAATGTGTTTCCTGCGTTTGTGAAGCCTATGATATATGGTCCTGAAGAAAACTAAATTTCGCCATTTTTAAGCATAAATATATAGAATTTGTGGAACCTATACCTGTTGTCAAACGTTTTGCATTTGTAGACTAGAACAAATGTACAGAGCTACATTCTATTACAATGCGTACATGCTCTTGGTCTTAATTTTATAAATTTAAGCCTTATTTTTAAGTTAAGTGCCATTTGTGAATAATAGGATATTTAGTCTTAAAACATATCGTTTGCATTTTATTAGAGTGAATAAAGTTTCCAGGCCTCAGATAAATTTTAAGGCAACGGGGCGTAGCATTTAAGGGCGTAGCATACAGGCATCTAATTGAACCGTTCAGGTCGTTCTATGTGTACCCCAGAAAATGGGCAGAAGCACTATGTAATGTGAAGTAGGTCCACAGTTTCTACCTCACTATGTGGCGATCACGACAAGATGGATTATCACTTCCGCCTCAAATGCTTGATCTTATATATACAGCTTTGCCTCGAAAATGCTCGAAAGCAGATAATGGATCAGCAAATGCGCCGACGCAGTCTGTCCGAAAAAAAGGAGGTATCTGCTATTTCTATTTAGCTGCATATGGCTCATTTTATTGCTTGTTCTTATTCAAACAAGAAAAAGTTTTTCTGGTGGAAGTTTCGATATTTATCTTTACATTTTGATGGGCGGCAAACAGAAGTTCTCGAACCACGATTTTTAAGTCATAATCGAAGCAACAGGCAGGTTTTCAAAAGTTATTGCTTTTACCATTATGTGACCTTTTGAGAAAAAAGACTTGGCTAACTTGGTTTTTACCGATTATTAAATTGAGTGTTTTGTTTAACTTAAATAACTCAGCTATACTAGACCTTAGTACGTGAAGCGCAAACATAATTTACCAACACTAATGGCGTCCAGCTTATAAATCACCCCGAATATTCTCAAACAGAAATATATAATAGTCCTGCCTTTATTCATCAAGTTTTTTCTGCTAAGAGCTTTTAAATGACGACAACGATGTCATTGTGGACTCACTGCTACGGAACAAGTCCGCTTTTTCAGACAGCAACTTATCTTGTTGGCAAATCCACAATCTGCCAGAAGCGCTCTATCTCTTGTTTGCATAAAGTAACTATAAACATTATGAAATCAATCCAAAACTAAAAAAGCGAAATTTCTTCTGTCAGATAGAAACGAGATTTAAATTTAGAGAGCAAATCTTTGCTGCCTACCGATCTGGGTCCACAAAAACATTAAACACCGTGCTGGTATTTGTACCACATAAGGCGTAGCAATTATTAATTGTTCAACTAACGAAGCATCATTCAACGACTCAAAAAAAAATTATGAGATCAAGGTAAGATTCACCGAGGATGAACTAGTTTTCAAGTCTGAATGGTAGACAAACATTCCCGCTATTCAAACTTGATGATTTTGATACTTATAAGCAACAAATTATTTTTATTCCTGATAAAAAGAATTTTCATTACACTTATTATACACAAAGCCAGAAAGAAAGCCGCATATAATATGTCAATCACGAAGACCTAAAGGATTACAAAGAGGCGAGAATTAATGCCAGTAAAATAAGGAAAGTTTGTGAATGTGAGTTGGTAATTGTGCTCTATCATGTTGTCCCGCTTCGTTTTGCCTATTGTAACCAAACGGATGACCTTCAGTCACACACATCAGAATGGCACACTTGCGGTGTTTAATTTACAGTTTAGGCACGGAATATAGAATTTGCGTTGTGTGATTTTAAAGAGTGGCACATTGTATGTTACGACGCGCTGTATTGGACGTCTAATCTTTTAGTGCTCCTTCTATACATAAATCGAACTTAATTCTTCCCGAAGTCGTATTCCTGCAGTAGTTGATGTTTTGAGGTTGTAATTGCTTGCTCCGGTAGAACCGTTTCGATAAGTTCAAGTAGGGCATCCACTTTTTGATTTCGCTACGAGCTCAAACTGGTGATAGCGTTGCATTAGTTAATTACTAGCGTTCCTTTTGCTCATTAGATTGGTTAGTTCGTATACATCCTATGTTCCCAAAGGTCCTAAAACTAAAGGTGAAGTTTTCAATCAAATTTTATTTATTTACCTCTGCTTGTAGTGGTTGAAAATCTCATCTGTACACATCAACAACACTCTCAGTATCGGACACAGTATATAGAACGAACTAAAACTAGTTGTTAAAACACACTGCATCGTTTTTTATTGAGTTCATAAAAGTAACTTAAAATATTTATCACATATTCTGGAGACTGTAGCAGAAAGCGACAGGTGGCATGACATTTAATTCCCCCCGTATCTACATGTATCATCAGGCTCATAGAAACCTGCTTCCCTGCATAGTCTAGGATAGAACCCATGCACGGCAAGGCGAGTGATGACATGTTTGTTTAGCCAATTGATCCCTTTCTATTCGTTGTTCTTCCTCGTACCCGAAGTTAAGAAATTCTCATTAGTCTCCGCGAATTTTTACTGCCAGTTCTTAGGGTTGGTCTTAAGGGCTCCCGTTGCTGGGAGCTTAAAGCGACAAGTTTTTAAGTCCTCGGACAGGGGTGCTATGAGATATGCACGGCGATTCCGGGTCACTGTATGAGCTTTTTAACGCGATTTAATTGTTTGAGATTTTCCAGTGTAAAATCTTTCCAAGTAGTGTGTATTCCGTACGTTGCAATCGGAACTATTTTTAAGCCTAACAAACTAAGAGCGTTTGTTGAGACCAAATGATGAGGCGATTGCCTATGCAGCCAACACTGCTTTCGTGTATCACATATGCACTGAAATTTCTGCCGTTCACAATTTCATACGGTAGAGTTTCATATAATAGCTAACATTTAACTGTTTCCAATTTTCCACTCGTTATCTTAACTAATTCTTCCACTATACGCGCAAAGTTTGCCTTATTATCGACATCCGATGGAATAATGATCAGTATTAAAACTTACTTATATCCTAGCTATGCGAATATGCTCAAAATTATATGCGTATAAAATATTTACCGAATTTAATAAAAACTAAAAACATAATTTAACAATAAACCTGGGCAGTCGTCGTCTAAACCGATAGAATTTACTCTAGAACACACGCATTTTGAGTCCTGTCACAGTTTTATCACAAAATTTTGACAGGACTTAAATTACATCGGAATGTATTAACCAATGTAACGATATTAAGTTTTTCATGAGAGTATTTACGTGATCATATTCTTAAATTGGATAAAAGGAATCAAACAGGAGGGAAGATTGTGGCAATAGCCATTTTGCGTTTGAAGAACAAAACGTTTTCTTTTCCGATACATTTTGATGCAAGAATTATGTAGCAAGTATCAACGCCGCTGATGTAAAAGTGGCCACTCAAATATCTGCGACACAACATCTTTAATATAATAATAAAATAATCGATATAAAAAAAATATTTTTATTTCAGTTCTTCGTATCATTCGAAGGAACATACTGCAGCATTCCGGTTGTTAATTCGAAATAATTTGCACTTTTATGAAGATTTGAAGCGTAGTCCATTGCACGTATGGACTGACAGTGTCATAACACATGACAGAAGGAAGAACCCCTTCAGCTGTAAATGATTCCTTCTTCAAAGCAAAAACGGGTTATATCGCTTCTGGGGCTGAGAAACTTCGCATTTTTGGAATCGATGGAGGAGAAGCATAAAAAAAGACGAAAATAACACGTACACTTAATGTTATGGCAGACATGGAATGTATGATATTGAGATCTCTTTAATGCTGTACCCACGCAAAAAAACACAGCTCAAGCATTCGGAGTCTCCCTTTACGAGGTTTTTTCCGACAGACAATGAATTCGAATTTACTCTGCTGCATATTTAGTAAAGACGTGTAGTTTTTTCGCTTTTAATTTCCCTTTAACCTTAACACCTTTGTTTATTTTAACCTTAAGGTGTCTATTCTTGGTTACTCTTCGCTTATAACAGCTGTTACAAGTACATTTTGTTGAAGGCGTGTCGTCATGAGGACGAGTTGTGCAATACGTAATTGAACTTTATATCTACTGATTATTGTTATAGTTCTCTGCTCGCGTGGGTATAACATGGGTGCCTGGTTTCTTTTCCTTTGTATCATTACTTTTATTATGTTAATATTTAGTGGTACGAGTTTGAATATGTGGACCCATAACGATTACGCTGCATTTTCCTTCTCGGTCAAGTTAAAGTCAAACAAAATGTCGAAAAAAAGTTTGATTGGAGTACAACTTTAAACCCCGTATGAGACCCGAGCTAATTAGGAACATGGAAAAACAAAATCGAAAAAAAGGTTACAGATATTCACAACACTTTTTACTAAAGAAGTTGAGTAGCTGCTGTAGAGACAGCTCGTGAGAATTTGAATGTTGTTATGTATATATTTTAAACCTATATATCTAAGTGGTTAAGTGCAACAGGTAAATGAAGATCATGAGATAACGTATTACCGGGACAACCATCCTAAGTAGCATGTTCGATTATTACTCTTCACATCTAACAGCAACCATCTTTTATGTAAATTAGAAAAACATAAGCTCGGGTGAAATCCCTAACGTATGTTGACCGTTGCCGATTATGGAAATACATGGAAACAGTAAGCCTTTAATAGCTCGAGCCAGACATCTGGAAAAGAGTACGTCCAAAATAATGTCTATCACGTACAAATTCTTTCATCAAGTCATTCTTTATATCTCAATTTATTTAACTTAGATCGTTACGACTCAGGGCAGTCCTGGGAACTCTTCCTATCATTCATGCATAACAGGAGGTAAACCACGAGTTTCGTACAAACCTGTGTAAATCGTCGAGGCGCAGAAACCTCCGCGAGTCGTGTAAGCGAACCGCTCATGTGTCGTGTGCTACATGGTCCAATTACGATATCCCGTGTAATCGGCAAGCTTGCCAGACCATGATTTTGAGCTACAAAGACCGTTGGGTTTAACTTTCGTTGATCCCTCGCTCGAACCCAACGAACGAGACCGGGTTCTAGACCCAATTCATCAGCCACGTCTTCCCGAAGGCTGCGAAACAGCCCGTAAACGAAGAACATGACCATGACACTAGCGACTGTACTGGATCATAGATAGTGTTAGTATTGACCCCACCTCATGACACGCAACTATACTTCAAGTGCACTTTAATCTTCACTGCGTACGCCTGGTATGGGACTTGTTGTCTATATCGACATTCCGTGGCCTTGCTTTGACTGAACTGTTTTGTCTCGTTTAACCCTAAAACACGTTTGCGACTTAGATGATTCAAATCTGTATAGGACTAACTTAGTCAGTTCATGATTCATTGCGTACCACATATTATTACATGGAGCACAATAATTGTTTATCGCGCTAGGTGCGTCGGGTGGCCGATTTGCGTTGCCTTGCGGCATTCGTAGACTCAGTTTTTTGCAGAATAAGCACACGTACGGAATACATGACTAATTTGAGCTATGGAATCTTTTTTGCGGAACAACCGATCATTTTGATGGTTCCTTTACGTTTAAAAGATCGGTCCACTGATTTAGATGTGTCCAAAGAGGTCTCTCTTGCTGTGCTCGTAAATCATGTCTCCATAAAGGGGTCTCCATGGGGACGTCTCCATAAACACGCCACGAAATTAACACGAAAGATGCGTAGCTCTGTAAAAATTAGGAAATGTTTCTTTTTAGTGAGTCACTAGATAGTGGTGCTCAAATTATATGAGAGGAATCTGACATCAGTAGTAGAAGGCATGATCAATCGTAAATCACCCATTCAGAGCGTTCCAGACTGATGGCCGATGAACCTTGCAATGATCTACTACCATACACTGTTCGTTATTTAACTTGAGAGCGCTATTCCGCCATATCATTATTGTGTACCGTGCGTACTCTTCAAACAGTACTGTGTACTACACTTGTCCATATGCCTACCATACATGCCAATAGCAGTCATACACAACGAACAGCATTTTTATGGGCTTGTCGTTCGCGATGAAAAGGCCGCGGATAAGCTGTGAAGTACTGAGTCAACGCCTGACTTCAAACCGCACAGTCATTATATAATAGCAGTTGGTTTAACTGTCAGAGACAAGGCATTATCTTCCTGTTGCTGGGACTAGTTGCATATTCCCCAAAATCCGATGGGTGCCAGACACCATGTGCCTCACTTCCGGCGTTGGCTTGGTGACTGTTTTCAACGGCGGTAATGATGATGACGCAGTCCACAGAAGATTGGTGGACGATGCGGAACGTAAGACAAAACCCGAATACGCACTCTTCCGTGCACGGTATGGGCAGGGCTGGATCAACACTTCTGTTTAACATCAGCAAAATTTAACACTGCACTTAATAATTCCGTTGTACACACGCAATGATGGCATTACACTCAACTATATTAGATGGTCGCCTATTGAAGTGACTCTCCGAGGTGACGCAGTGCTCACATTTCCAGCGTTCAACATGAATGTTGGCGTAAATATCAGTTTGGTCAATCAGCTCATGAAGTGTGGTGTTACGAAGGTTTTTGAAAAAAAATCAAACTTTGTAATACACAATTCTTGTGTGTCACTGGTTTACTGCCACGTTTCATAAAACAGAGAAGCCAGCTCACTTGAGGACAAACAGGTAATATCCAGAAACTCCGACAAAAGGTGTTTTCGTAAAGACTATGATGCTGGACTCCTCAGTAATCAAATTATTTGCGATTAGCAGACCTTGTTGTAGAATTGAAAAAACTGACAGTTATCTCCAATGAACGAGGCTTAGTTGGATGGTCAGTGAGCAAGGTTTTGCTTACGTAGTGGTGGAATAGCTCTTATTCTGTAATGATGATCCGCTTACATGGTTCTACAAACATAAACGCTGTTCGTTGGTCTCTTTCAATACTTACCCAATTTCGATTTAATAACGCATTTTTCGGATGCTCTAAAATCGGATGTAAATTACAAAGAAAATGTTAGCTTAGGAATTTTAAAAATGTAAAAGTATTGGTGCTTTATCCGAAAAATACATCCAATGATACAAACCAAAACCATATCACCAGCTATATAAATGTTTTGTAAGCTTTTTTGAGCATGGAGCCCTGGTTGCTCGTTGATTCGTGGGTGGTATTTGTACTACAGAGCTTGATCATTTGGTTGGCAAGATCATTTTTTTCGCCATTGCAAAACTCCTTATTCTTTTTTTCTAATCTTCAATTGGATCATTTCATTGACAACACTTTGTCGCTGCTGCAAACAGCAGGATCCTTGTTAAAGAATAACTCCTAATATAGCAGTATCTCTTAATCGAGCGCTCTTGTAGATATTTAAGCATATGGTTCTTGCTAAGAGTTGTTTTTATCCACGATGCATAGCACGACTTACGCGTCACTCATATCAAAAAGTTGAAGTTTATGTTTCATACATCAGTACCCCACACAGCACAGTCAAGATACATAACTTGTATTTTTCACAGTGCTAGACAAAGTTCGATCACATCTTTTCATGTACAACGAACACCACAGCCCTTAATTACGACTTGCACCACACGACAAAATCTACTGAAAATCTCAAGAGGCACTTGATGGTTTACCGTCGAGGAAAAAATGTAAGTTATGTAACTGTAAATTATCAACACGCATTGTCGCATATACTTCTGATAACAACAGTTCGTACTGCAAAAAATCAGTTTTCTTTGTTAGCAACTTTCTAATAAAACCGTAGCCAATGGTTTGTTTATCTATTGCTTCGGCAATATTTGCTATTACGTGTTCAACAGCAGTCTCGTACAAGACCACTACTCACCGCGTGACCACGCGATAAACAGGCAATCCCCACATGTGGAGAGTACACTTCGATCCCCTCGCTCATGGCGAGGGTCTATGGGACAGTTTTGGCCGGAAGACATTTGGTATATTGTGCGCTTTTTTCATCATAATACTTTTATTGGACTGTATGCGATATGTACACGATGAATCACGGTATTAATTTCAATAAGATCTCTGAAAGTCAGGAGTTTAATTTGCTCAGTCTCACATGCATAAAAATCAGAAAGTATATTTACAAGCGGTTTACAGATCATAAAGTAGAAAAATTTGCTATGAGGATTGATAAACAAGACAAACAGTTAAGATAATGTCACTTAACTGTTAATAAGATACGGGCGAGTCTGGTATACTCGTGTAACATTATTCTGCTAGAAGTATGTCGATGTTAGGGTGTATAAATCCTTTATAAAGAAGGACCATTTATCTACTTAACATTGTATGAAGTTAAACAATGTGACCATTCACTCTAATTTTCAGCTATGTTACCTAATGTTGATCTAAAACTACATAACCATACCGGTCAACCTGTTAAGTAATCATGGCTTTTTGAAACCAAACAGTTGTACAGGTATAATTTTTCTAAGCATACTCAATTGATATTGCACTTTACAATACTGCAATAAATGTATTTACTGAAATGTTTCGTATTATATACAAAGTCACATCCATATTTTGACTATCTAAACCATTGACTTCAAGCCCTCATGAGGACTACGAACAACCATAACAGAACTGTGGGAAAGGGCAGAAAATTTCGTATGAAAATCATAGAGGGCGCCACCAAGCGCGAGTTCGCTTGCAAAAAAGAAATCACAATGGGACTCTATCGGTCAAAAAAATGAAAGATACTGATAATGTCCAACCGTACCTCGCAGTACGCAAATAGTATAGCTTCAAATAATTATATTACTTAAAAACTTTATAAATTATTTGTTGAGTCCCTGCCTGGATGTCCCTGAGAATCCGCTATATTATCTAGATGCAATTTGTGATGTAGAAGCTTCAAAAGATAGCTAAAGATAAGCTTTAGTCTTAAAACACTATTTAGCCAAAAGCGTGAAGATCAAAATCAATAGGGATCTTTACATAGAAACGCACCGTATAGCAATTACCGTTGTCTATATAATGCAAAATGAATTTCTAAGCTGTTTTTTTAAGGGATGTGAATAATATGTGTGATGATTTTTGTTTGAGTGGTCCACAGCACAGATTTTAGAATTACATTTAAATTTAAAAACAAAATCTAAAAAACAAAAGGGTTCTAGTTCATGTCCATGCTGTTGCCAAACTTAGCACAAAAGCGTAGCTCAGATCCGCTATTAGTTCCTTCGCGCCAGTACGACTACAACAGACTCACAATAATTTTTAATCGGATGGAAAATACAAAATATGCACATGGCAAATGTATGCATTCGTAGAAGTTACTGCATTACACTAACTTATTGCTTAC
Source organism: Varroa destructor (assembly GCF_002443255.2). Lineage (NCBI taxonomy): Eukaryota > Metazoa > Arthropoda > Arachnida > Mesostigmata > Varroidae > Varroa > Varroa destructor. The sequence continues at coordinate 931,842 of NW_019211454.1, read as the reverse complement.
TCCTCCATTTTATAAGTATCTGTACGAGTTTCATTTCTTTTATTGTATGTTATATTATTTACTGTATGGTATATTATGTATTGTCCACCAAGGTTCGTCTGGTATAACGAGTTCTCCTTGAAGACTTGTGACTTCCTAGGCGGATACATTTTAAGCAAGCAATTGCTGAGACGATGAACAGCATACATACACCTATTTAGTAGCGGGTTTATCTACACTTTCCGCAGCAGAAGCTGCGACGCACACGCAAAGTGCATTTCAGATGTGACCTCATGTAAAATAATGGCCGCGTTTTGCATAAGTGTGTCCTGCATAAGTGCAATGAGATAGTTGTAAACAAGAATTAATCTTGCAACCTGTTGCCACAGATATACCAGAATCAGACCAGTGGCATCAAATCGTGTATCTAGTGCTTTCTTTTTTATTGTATGGCGATTGTGACCATACATCTGCTCGTAGCCATCAGATTAAGTACACAAATGCAGCTAACTGAAGAGACCTATACAGGCCTGACCAGATAGACGAAAAGTTGTTCTTATGCTAGCATCTAATGGACGAAATATAACGATTTAGAATAAAATGCATATCTAGAATATTTAGTTTATTTTAACTATTTTTTGGATTTTCAACCATTTCCATAAACATAAGATGAACGTCTTTGGTAATGTATGTTTCACAACTTTAATACTCAGTTATTTTAAATGAGAAAATAGTGACAACAAGCAATATAGTTTTGAAGGTTTCTGCCATACGCTCCTAGCCCTGCATACAGTATCACGTTCCTTCTTTCATGCAAATGTGGCACCTGAATGCTATGAAACAGAGCTACATTGGGGACTCACAGGAATGTGTTCTAATTATGTCGTGGACATGATAGCTACCCAAAATTATAATATCTTCATAATGTGATATGCTGTCTCGTTGATGTGATACTAATGGCTAACTTAGATCTAACAGATTGCTGCTACTAAATCGCACAGCTCCCATCGAAGTCATTAAGCTTGCTACAGGCGAATCCGACAGACTTTGAAACTGATTAACTTCTCAGCTTCTTGGTCTGGTTGATTTTTCATATATATATTAGAGGTATTTTCCATTATTTTTTACACTATCTAGCTCTGGCAGCTCCTGAGCAGCCATATACCTACCATTTGTTTTCCGATATGTGAGTCCTCTACCTGCGGCCTCTCGAAATAGATCGAAAGTGCTTACCAACTGCTCCTTTCAAGTCATGGAAAAGCTCATTCACAGGGGCATTTATTGAGACAATAAACAGGCTGAACCCAGTGCTGGATATTCCGTTGTTCAATTCAGGAATCAATTGAGGCATAACCACATGGTTTGAGCATGGCCACAAAGTAATCAGACTGCGTGCTTTAGATGCCGTGCCAGTGGCCCGTAGATCTTTTGACGAACTTGACCCCTCATTTACTGTTTCATTTTCAACGAGTATCGTCTCATAATAGCATGTCCACTGCAAGTATTACCATCAACTTTTGTTTAAGCTTACTGTACACTGCCACCACACCTGATTTCTTACCAGAGAAAAGTCATTCTCTTGCCCGGTACCTTTCAAACTGGTGGTAGATATTGTGCCATGCCCCGTCTATGGCGACCGTATGCTCCAGGCGGATTTTTTGTTGGTTAAAGTTCCACAACTTGCACGCGGAATACACCATATGCATTTACAATTGACTCGGAGCCAATTTACCGAGATCTATTTTTTACTTGGCTTACGGAGTTTGTTGTTTCAATATTTGGATTGTTCTGTGTGTGAAATATGAGTCTTAGATGACAGAATCCTTAGACTTTAGGCTCTTAAAGAAGCCTCCTCGATTCTAGCAACGCATTCTCGTACTTCGAATCGCGACATCTCGTCACCTAGTCGCTGTTCTTCAACAATCCAATACCTAAAACGTTTGTACCATTTTCGTATCGTGCTTTCGTCTAAGGCCTTCTTGCCTAATGTTTTCATCAATTTTTGATGAGCCTTTGCAGCGCTCTGACCTTCGAGAAACAAAAACTTGAGGAGTGAGTGTAGATTTTTAAAACTGAAAGACATTGTTTCTTCTGAAATAAACTCAAATAGCTTATGCCCATAAGTGTTTAGAAAGCCGGAGTATACTATTTACACTTCGTCTGCTGGGGGCGAGTAATGGGAAAGTTTTTAAATTTCAAAAGTCACTGGGTTGGCTTATTGTTATTGACTTTCGAGCGAATAAATTTGTTGTCGTCTTCATGCAGGAAGCTGTCAAAATGCCGGAAGTAGTGGCTAACGTCTTAAGCCCACTACGAAAACAATACCTAGACTGAGCGAACAGGGTGGTACTACGACGAATCGTCAGTACGGCCTGGAACAAAAGAAACGAAAGCGGTTTCCATCGGTGTCGACCAGAACTGTTACTATAGCAGTCACTTCGACGATGATCTATGACTCCGCTAGCTAGCAGCTTAACATCTGACTATCCTGTCAATACATGGGAGCTCGTAGATATGCGTTAATTAATATAGATATCGACGTGTACATATAAACTGACGTATATTTAGTTCTACTTAGATGGACTACTGATACAAACTTTTCAATATCTATCCTAAAATATATATCTAACAACAATAATATTCGGCTGATCTGGATCAAGTAAAATAAAAGTTCTGTTCTAATAAAATTGATGTTACATTTTTAATTTACTTATTTTAAACTCTTAAGTATAACAATACGTTTGATCGATAGAATAATGATCTATAGCTTTGCTGTTAGTTTTCAAAAACTTATAAAGCTTTAAGAAATACAGCTCAACTCAAATTCATACACGCCCTAAAAGCGTTAAGGAGCAAATATCGCTCTAAATGTGTAAAGGCAGATAAACATGGTCAACATGGGCACACATAAAGGTACAAGTTATACATCTTGACGCGCTGCTTAAACTTTGATAACATTTATATCCTATTTTTTATATTTATCGAAGGTCCACAGAGGACTGTATAACTTCGAGCCGATTTATGAATAAATTGATTGTTGTAGATTGTTCTGGTGAAAGCATTCACCCCTGAACACGTTTCTGAAACACGTTACGGACAGTCAATAATAGGCGAAATCAAAATAACGTAGACCCAAATGCCTACAACAGAATCTACTTAGATTTTCTCATTTCTACATAAGCCTTCTAATCTTGCTTGTTTTAAAAAAGAGTGCAATCATAGATGGTTAGAAATGATTACCAAAATGTATCGTTTCGAAAAAATACAATACGCTGTAGGGTAAAAGTTTAATGAGGTCGTTGGTTCTTCTACAATTTAATACTGTACAATGTGGTAAATAAAAAAAATATCTATACAAAATAAATTTAAACAAAATTTTTTAGCGACGGATATAACTTTGACATTATACCTGTCTATATGCCTGACATTTCCATGGGCAGCAAAATTAACTAGCAATATCCTAAAGCTTAAGATAGACATTTTGTTTTTAAGTTGATTAAGTCTTATAATACGTAAAGCTCACTCATTCCGTGGAAACTTTTGACAGCTATTATGGACCTATAACTTTTGTTTATACCTAAACCAATGACGGCCTAGATCTGGCATCCAGGTTCTGCCTTCTCTTTATTGGCTGAATGATTGCCGAGCAGTCACAGACACTTTCTTATTACTGTGTCTAGAATGTGGGTACAGGACACGTTTGAATTCCGGTACACGTGCGCCGCCATTTTTTTTTAGACTTTTGAAGCTGTTTTCGAACAAAAGCCTAGAAATAAATTTCAATTCTGCTTTCATTTGTCTCCAATTTCCTCACTCATTTAAAATCATTTTCTTTCGGATGATTCTCAAGTTTAGGAAGTGGAAAGAATTACAGCAGGCTGGATATGGCAAATCAAGCGAAGACAGGCATTTGTGTGTTCGAAAAAAAATGCTAGAACATAATATTCTTGTGTTTTTGTTTGGAAGGCTTAATGTAAGCAGAGATTTGGGAACACTCACCTGTAGTAGACTGATAAATCGTTGCTCTGTAAAAAGGTTATCCAGCATCACCGGATCGTAATTCGGATCACTGAGACATTCCAAATCATCGAGCGATTCAATTATCACCGACACCGCACCTGTAAAAAGTACCAGCACCCGTGAATGGCCTATATATGGCCAATGAGATCGCCTGCTAAAAATTTTTGCAAGAAAAGTGCTTCCGCAATATATTTGGACAAATTTCTTTATCGTAAAATGTATTCCACTAGATCAATTCTATGCCTAGCAATGAATGGAGGCAGTTATATATATATGGATATATATA